>NW_007491903.1:0-279 GCF_000475195.1 Diaphorina citri
TGAAGCTCTTTAGGGTTCAAAATTTGGGTCGATTTTTGATTTCCACCTTAACCAAGTTTCTACTTGCTACCATGAGCGAAAGCCCACATAAACACTTCCTAAATACTTACATTGCATAATTTGTATCACTCGACTGTAACCATACGCTTTACCATCAATTGCTCTACAGTTATGCATGACCTTTTGACACCCCTGTCCTTAAAGTTACCAGACCTTTGCCCTATCTCTCTTCTCTTTAGAATTTCAACTGCCCTTCCTGGATTTCCATCACCTCATCTC
>NW_007491904.1:0-279 GCF_000475195.1 Diaphorina citri
TTGCGCCTATCATTGGCATTAGATCTACCACTGTACGCTTCTGATGTACAGACAGAAGATATCTGATAACATAGAGACGAGAAAAGATAAATAACCTTTACAATAGTTTTAAAAAAATACATAGAAATAACATGAAGAAAAAACAAACAAAAGTAGGTAGACAACTACGTAAGGAGAAGCACTATCCATTACCTAAGAATATAGTACCTACTCCTCTTTTGTGTAGGGACTGATCTCCAGAAAAAAATGACTGATTATTTAAATGTAGAGGTCATAAAA
>NW_007491905.1:0-279 GCF_000475195.1 Diaphorina citri
TAAGTGTTTAGGTACCTATTTATTTAAGGCTAAAATAAAGGCTTGCCTTAGTGCCTACAAAAAAAAAACCATCCCATAGTGATATTGTCTATCTAGGGGACATTAATTTTATTAGAGACTAAGACTAGCATCTGGCAGTGTGAAAACATCTTCTCCTCAAAATCTGTCACTGATATTGTCTATCTAGGGGACATTAATTTTATTAGAGACTAAGACTAGCATCTGGCAGTGTGAAAATAAACAGGGATAAGAATAGCTAACCCTAACCAGCCTAGCTAG
>NW_007491906.1:0-279 GCF_000475195.1 Diaphorina citri
TTTTCACGTCAAATGCAAAATTCTCGAATATATCGAGGAGAAATATTTATGTTTAATAAAACTACTGAAGAGTCCACAGGAAAAAGGAGATAAGGAAGAGTCCACATTTGGAGATGAAATTTGTTAGGGTTTGCCTGAACCGTAGAGCTCAATCGAAAAAGTGCCTTTTTCGGGCCTTCAAATGACCGATTTCGTCCGAAATTCGTCCGAAATATGACGAGCGAATGCCCTTTCTGTGTTCAACATGTTTACCTATCCTTAATATCGGACTTTCAGATC
>NW_007491907.1:0-279 GCF_000475195.1 Diaphorina citri
TATCCGAAGCCGCTACTTTGAGTATTTCGCTACCCACTGGGACGCTCTCGGATATGTTGGTCTCGTAGAGCGACTGAGATAAGATAGGCCGGTGCTCGTTGACATCAACCACGGTCACGTGAAGCTAGAGAATAGAATAGAATTCAAATTAACGAATAGAACAGAATTCAAATTAACGGATATAATAGAATTCAATTTTAACATGGACACTCGTTGCTATCTTGAAAGCCCAGAAGAGGTTAGGTAGTAGAACAGCCGCGGTAGACAGTACTACCTAAC
>NW_007491908.1:0-279 GCF_000475195.1 Diaphorina citri
CCAACGGAAAAAACGAAAATCTGACAGAAAAAATTCGAAGCGCCTCCGCGCAGACTTCTACTTTCCTGTATCGTGGTAGAATTTTTTAACGTGGTCCACTTTGAAAAACTGGTTCTTCTAAAAAAAACCATGGGTAGTTATTAAATATATTAGACGTGAACATAGCAAGCTCGCCTGGGCAGACTGTGGAGGAAATTTTACGATAGAAACCTGAATACCTACTTGAATCTCGAGAGAGTTGAGAACAACATGTCCTCTGCCTCTCTCCCCTTTAGCCCA
>NW_007491909.1:0-279 GCF_000475195.1 Diaphorina citri
TCTGTCACTCTAGTATCTATTGTCTAGTATCTAGTATCACAAAAGAGTAATCTATTGAGAATAGTCACTCATTGAATGAACAATATAATGAGTTCTAAATTTCAACTGTATTTAGTTCATCTGGTTCACCATAACTCTCAAACGGAACGGTTTGTCTGATTTTGCTGGTGCCGAAAATATTCAATAGTTACCTATCTGTTACTGTTATCTCAAGGAATGTGCTCACTGGTCAATAAGTTGTGGGTGCGGAGAGGGAGAGAGGAGGGAAACAGAGAAAGC
>NW_007491910.1:0-279 GCF_000475195.1 Diaphorina citri
TCGTTAAACGTGAATGTTGTAACTAGTAAAGCATCAGAAGAAGAATTTGAAAGTAATTAGAATCCTGAGCAGGTATTACATTTGTTGCAAAGTGTTGCATCAGTTGTTGCATCGGGTGACTCTAATGAAGTCAAGATGTGAAAGATTATGCATCGTGCTCAGGTCATTAGCATTTTGCCTGAGGGTTATGTCCACACAATAGGAATATCCCATGTCCATCCTACCTACTTTTTAGGAAGATCCAAGTTACTTATGTACATACATACCTTTGGGTCAAAT
>NW_007491911.1:0-279 GCF_000475195.1 Diaphorina citri
TTGTTCATAAGGGGTGAAAAATATTCTGCCTGAAGTGAGTGCAGGAATTGCTCATACAACTTTCCTTGTTGCAAAAAATCCCATATTCAATGCAATGATTTTCATGTGCATAATATGAGTGAAGATGTGTCCACACATAGTCGCCGCTGTCGATCGACGAGGTGAATCCATGTTGTCAAGGCAGTGGACGGTTTCAGTCGACAATGTCGACATTGATCGAGTTGATCGACGGCGCGGCGTCGACTATGTGTGGACAGTGTGGACTCAGCTTTAAAAAGA
>NW_007491912.1:0-279 GCF_000475195.1 Diaphorina citri
AGGTAACCTACAGACTCTTTGACGGCACGCTAATGTGTAAGATACCTACAGGCTGTCACTCTTTGACGACACGCTATTATTATAGGATACCTACAGGCCGTCACTCTTTGACGGAACGGTAGTAAGTGGGATACCTACAAGATCTCACTCTTTGACGGCACGCTAGTAAGTGGGATACCTACGAGATGTCACTCTTTGACAGCACGCTAGTATGTAGGATATCTACTAGCGTGTCGTTAAATAATGACGGCCTGTAGGTCTCAATCTCACCTTACAGGA
>NW_007491913.1:0-279 GCF_000475195.1 Diaphorina citri
GGAGAATTCACACTTTGGAATGGGCTGACCTTTAACTTTGAAACCATTCTACAGGCAAGTTTAATATTTTTTAATATGGGATATTTTTTCCCCTGCTACTTTAAAGTCCAATTTTTCTTCACTCTGTTTCCTCCCTCTGAAGAAACAACAACATAACTTTTGCATAGGGACATCAAGGAATTGCTGAAGAGTCAAGGATGATAGATTTCTGAAAGTGAGACTTGTGAGTTGCTGTGCAGTCTCATATGATGTCCTATGCTACAGTAACCTTGTACATCC
>NW_007491914.1:0-279 GCF_000475195.1 Diaphorina citri
CCTGCACCCAGCTTCCGCATATCTACGTAGGTCTGGATGAGGCGTTGACTGGCTTCCTCGCTTAGTGTGGGAGAGAGGTGCTCCTGAGCATACGCTATGTAATCACGAAGCACTGTGATGTCCTGCAATGAGATGAGAAATAGAAATGTGAATGAAAATGATTTTTGACAAAGAGGTTTGATAGAGAGAATTGTAATTGCTAAGGTCTTATCGTCCCGACAGGATAGGAGCTGACGCAGGATAGACATGAGTTGACACTTCATGTCAATTTATTCCCTC
>NW_007491915.1:0-279 GCF_000475195.1 Diaphorina citri
AATCACGAATTTCATCGTTTTTCGGTATTTTATTGTCAGCGCAACTGCTCTATTTTGTGTGCTACCTACCTCCCCGCGATCACGAAACAGAATTTCATCGTTTTTCGGTATTTTATTGTCGGCGCAACTGCTCTATTTTGTGTGCTACCTACCTCCCCGCCATCACGAAACAGAATTTCATCGTTTTTCGGTATTTTATTATCAGCGCAACTGCTCTATTTTGTGTGCTACCTACCTCCCCGCGGTTTCGGCTTCTTCGGCTGAGATTGTGCGTCGTAG
>NW_007491916.1:0-279 GCF_000475195.1 Diaphorina citri
ACGTCCTCGAGTACAACTTTTCTCGCGATCAAGAATGATGAATGGCACAGATTTTCCCCCAAATACGCTAGAGAAAAGGATTTTTTACACGGTTTTACGTCCACGCGTGCGATTTTTTTCGCGAATAAATCGAACGATGTTTCACACAATTTTCCCCCGCATTGCCCGGATACGGATAATTAATACCTACTCACAGTGCAGAAAAGGATTTTTACACGGTTTTGAAAGTCGAGCTATGAGCCATAGTTCACACAGTTTTCCCCAGAATGCGGCATCCCG
>NW_007491917.1:0-279 GCF_000475195.1 Diaphorina citri
CCTAAACCATTTCATATTTCTGTAATGTAACATTTCTATCTTCCAAATGGTTTTGCCACATTATTACACTTACCCATTCTGTATTTCTTCTTTCGAGATGGATGCTTGAACTGCCTGTTTTTTCATTGCCAAAATCATGTATAATGTACATAATATTTATTTAAGTTATGTTTTCTCTGTACAGTTTGCTTGCTTTCCCACGTCCAACAGTTATGTATATATTTTATGTTTTTTTGTCTTCTTTTGAGATTGATAATTTCGCTGCCTGTTTCTCCTGGG
>NW_007491918.1:0-279 GCF_000475195.1 Diaphorina citri
TTAGGTGTTTTTCTCCTGTTGATAGTATTGATCTTTTTGACTTGTCATTCCTGTTTGTATGAACGCCGTTTGAATATTTGAGTATGCAATGTGCAACAGATGATAAGTTAGTGGAGATGACGCATTTCCTTGTTTTAGGCACTGATGTAGGAAGGAATAGGTTAGGTTGTCTTTTATAATGGTTTTTGATTTGTACCTATGAGGTAGGTATCTATTTCATTTTCAGAACAGTGAAATTTGGTTCGCATTTTCAACAGAGAAAATGGTTCCTCATTAGTT
>NW_007491919.1:0-279 GCF_000475195.1 Diaphorina citri
TAAAATTCATAGAAGTAAGAAACAAACTGCTGGGACAGGACTGAAAAGTCCCTTTACGTGCTGTACCTATCATTAAATGATTGTGAATAAACAATTTACATTGCAGTCGCCTTGTTATTCCTTTACCAGACGGAAGAATTTCTAGGTGATTGGTTTTTCCTGATGAATCATTAGATTCATTAGGGCAGTGATAGGTTTTCTTAAGTCCCCTAGATTCTAAAATGCGAGACGGTTTCAAGTATCAGAAATGAAATGTCAGTTCTCCCATCATGTTGCGGT
>NW_007491920.1:0-279 GCF_000475195.1 Diaphorina citri
AGATAACTGAAAACATAGACATACGAGTAGATAAATATATCCAATGAAGTAACAGTACGAAAAGCTAACATCATCATCCAATGAAGTGATATAATTATCTCTCCAGAAACCGTTGGGAAATCACTTAGGGATGTCATGATGTCAAACAAAAACAAGAGGAATCACCAAGATATCCAGAACAAACTCTCATTCATAGTGCTCAGCGTGGATCACTTGAACGAAAGATTAAGTGCAGGAACAATATTCCTATTCATAAATAGGTAATCGAGACTATCTACA
>NW_007491921.1:0-279 GCF_000475195.1 Diaphorina citri
ATCCCCTTCCATAAGGTCATACTCCAGAGAGAACCAAAAGAATCTTGGCTCCATAAGAAACCTTCTTGTAACTTATCTCTCACCTTATACAAGAAAGATGGAATGCCACATCAAGTTTTCCAACAAGAATTTCAAAGAAACATGAACGAGAATTATGGCGACTTTGTCCAAGTGTATACCGACGGATCTAAGAGTGATTCAAGTGTTGGATGTGCATTTGTCATCCCCCAACTTCACATTGTTAAAAAACAAACACTGAACCCAAAATCATCCATATTC
>NW_007491922.1:0-279 GCF_000475195.1 Diaphorina citri
CCCTATTCAACATACTACGCTTTCCTCTCTCCATGTTGCCCATGCTTATATCTCAACTGGTCCAGGTAAGATTTTTTTTAAAGAGGTTTCATAGAGGGAACTGTAACTGCTAAGGTCTTCTCGTCCCGAAATCGAAGAGCGAAGGAAGACAGGATAGGAGAAAGTCAGACGTTCCCAGAACGAACATTATCCCATCAGGATAAAACCCGCCCCGGGCGGGAGTCGAACCCGCGGCCTAGCGCTTTCAAGGCAGACCCACTACCAACCAAGCTAACTAGG
>NW_007491923.1:0-279 GCF_000475195.1 Diaphorina citri
TCTGAGTTGACTGATTTGGAACGCAAGTTACCATACAGTATTTTGGATCCTGTACTGAGTATCTTAGCGTAGTCATTACCAATGTTGGTACCTATGAGTTGTGTCGTGAATTCAGTCGTGATTCCATCTTGCACGAATGTCCTTGCACCAGATGATATCAGACCATACACTTTGCTTTCGGATGAATTGCCCAAAAGTGTGACATTCACATCTAAGAGAAAATATGTACAAGAAATATGATAGACAGGGTTGAAATGGTTGAAAAGTGGGAAAGGACAG
>NW_007491924.1:0-279 GCF_000475195.1 Diaphorina citri
AGAGGATTTCTTTTCAAGTGGAGGAATCTCTTTGCCAGTTTTGACGACCAAATTATCTTGAGACCACGTATGTAAGTAGATTGTAGTCTCTGCTACATTCATTGTAGTATCTGGTACATAGATTGTAGGTAGTCGTTGTTTACATGTAGATTATACATTGTAGTATCTGGCACATAGATTAAAGTATCTGGATAAAAATGGAATTAAGGAATTTTAAATGTAAGCATTTTAAATGCTCGTCTCAAAAGTCACTCCCTAATTTATACCTACAGTACGCTG
>NW_007491925.1:0-279 GCF_000475195.1 Diaphorina citri
TGCACCCAATCACTAATGATTCCACCCAACAGGGGGGTTATCACTTTGGCTATCGATGTCAACGAATTGTAAATGCCACTGATGTTGCCATTCCGGTTACTATGGCTAGACATGGACATGGTAATGTTAATACAAAGCACACGGATCAGACTAGAACTAATGCTAAGAGGAATGAGGAGGAGCACAAAGAGATATAAATTCACGCTCACGTACAAGGCTAGAATGGACACGGTGAGCAGAATGAAGCTGTAGTAGAGACTAGAATAACTATTCCTGCTG
>NW_007491926.1:0-279 GCF_000475195.1 Diaphorina citri
CAATCTATTTCATTAGTTCCCAAAATTACCCCAAATCCTTACGGGCGGGAATCCAACTCGATCTAGTCGATCTAGCGGATTCTAGCGCTTACAAAGGAGACGCATTGACTTCTACGCTAATAAGGTTGACTCCCTATCCCTAAGACCCTAATCTTAAAACTATCAATTGAGGAGCTGGGTGCAAAAAAGGAAATATGGATTTTTTGCCTTTTTTGCGTAAAACAGTTTTTTGAATAGACCGTGGTGCGCTCTATATTCCAGCGTTTGAACTGCAGTGAT
>NW_007491927.1:0-279 GCF_000475195.1 Diaphorina citri
CCTCACAATCATACATAAGTGCGCCATTTTACCAGGTATTAATTTATGTAGCATACGTGGTTCCTATTTTTAGGTAGGCATATTTTATCAATGCTACATACACGCCTACATTTCCACTACATAAGCACGACTGTAAAGCTAGGCAAGGGAGTTAGACGAGGGTACGACTGTACAGTTAGGCAAGGGCGGGGTTTATTTATTATAGTTTCACGTATCCTCGTGTAATTAAATTTCCATGTACATTTTCGCCGAGTTCAAGTCAAATGCAATCCAATTTAA
>NW_007491928.1:0-279 GCF_000475195.1 Diaphorina citri
TGCTCAGCTGCTCAGTAGTAGCACTCATTTATACCACACAAAAAGAATCGAACATTCTTTTTGCCCCAGTATCAGACTACCTGTATTACAGTATTACTGTGGTCAAATTATCAAACATTATTGAGGATAGGATAAAGATGAAATTCCTTACCTTGACTAGGATTGAATCCACACCCTCCTGATTATTAGGCAAGCACCTTAACTCTACTCCACCAACAAAGGGTTTCATCCTAAAATTTAACTCTTATTTTCTCTTCCCTTTCAGTGGCTTGTCAAGAG
>NW_007491929.1:0-279 GCF_000475195.1 Diaphorina citri
TTCGCGTACCTATTTCAGAATAGCAATGTCGATAATCACGACATTCCAATTGCGAACAATGTGAGAAACATTTTTGCGTATTCCAGAATAACAATGTCAATAATCATGATATTGCATTACACCTAGCTTGAGTCTTGACCATTTCAGCCAGAGCGAGGAAAACTCGAACAACCGTCATCAGAGGAATGTCCGACTCGACGTGCCGGGTATGCTCAGTATGAGATGATTTCGAGTGAGATACTCAGATGGAATCATCTCGAGCGGTATACACCCACACGT
>NW_007491930.1:0-279 GCF_000475195.1 Diaphorina citri
TGTACGAGCTGAGTTCTACAGATGGCGAGATGACTGTGGTCATCTTTGATCTTTAAAAAGCAGCAGAAATAAAGATTAGAGATTTAAAAATGTTTAAATTTGACATCAAAATCAGGAAAATTCGAGAAAGGCAGAGATTTGAGATTTGAAGATTTTGGAAGTAAAATGGTAAATAAAAAAGAAAAAAAGGTATGGTCGTAAGGTTCTACGTGCCGTGAAATGTCATGGTATGAAAAAAAACTTTGGATCGTGTACACGCGCCCTAATCAGCTGTTTTTT
>NW_007491931.1:0-279 GCF_000475195.1 Diaphorina citri
CCTCTCCAACGGGGAAAAAAGGTTTTGACAGCTCAATATTAGAAAGAAAGAAGGTTCGGTTTGGGGATTTGAAAAAAAGGACTGTTTGAAAACTGAGAGTTGAAAAAAAGAAGTATGAATTAGGAATGAAATTTTAGGCAAAAATCTCTTCATGTTGTTTTTTTTCTACCCTGGGCTCTTCTTAGCTAGATATTTTACAATAAGGCTGTTCACACCCACCCAGTATAATTTAACACTTTTCTCTGACACGTTCTAGAGTGGAAAATATAGGGCACCCTA
>NW_007491932.1:0-279 GCF_000475195.1 Diaphorina citri
GGGAGAGAAGGTCGCTTTTTCTTTGCCCAATCCTGTTTTCTTCCTCTCCTTTTCCCTCCTTCCTTCCCTCCATTTTGTACTTTTTCCCTCTATCCTTCTTATGTCTCCCTCTGATCTTACCCCCTTCCTTCTACTTATCCTTTCCCTCTTCTTTCTCTTATCATTCTCACGTTCTATCTTCTTTCCTCCTCTCCTCTTTCCTCAATCTCCTTCTTACCTCCCGCCCTTCGTCCCCATTTTCGTTCTCTCTTCTTCTCTCCATTCCCTACTTCCTACCTT
>NW_007491933.1:0-279 GCF_000475195.1 Diaphorina citri
TATATGTTTCTGAGTTCTGATATCAAGTTGCTGTCCACATGAACACTATAACTTTATCTTTGCATTCTTTCTGGTCAAGATTATGGTCAGTAGATAATATATTTATAATTATGATAATACTTAGTAAAACCATGTAACCATGCAGGGAAATCAGATTTTTCAACTGAAAAATTATTACAATTTATTGAGACTGAACTTTTGATTCAACAGGTAAGTAAAGCCAAGCCCACAAAAACATACTAAAGTTCAGCAAGGAAGCATTGTGCACCTGAATTTTTA
>NW_007491934.1:0-279 GCF_000475195.1 Diaphorina citri
GTGGTCACTGCGCTCGCCTTGCACGCGGGAGACCCGGGTTCGATTCCCAGCGGTGTCAAGAAATTTGTATCATCCAAACCAAATGATTGATTCCGTGACTGGCTTCCGCGGGGCCCACTCAGCCTCGTGAGGAAAATGAGTAGCTAGGTATGACATATAAATGCGCATAGCGACCGGTACCAGCATGCTAGGTAAACATTTAATTGTAGGATTATTGAGATATTGGGAAAATCCTACAATGCTGCAGTGAGCACCAAAGTTGTGACATAATAACACAAA
>NW_007491935.1:0-279 GCF_000475195.1 Diaphorina citri
TGGGTGACCAATTGGGCAATCGTGTGCTGTCGGCTTTTTCCGACCCCACTCAGACGGAGCGAGGTTACTATGAGTAGGCGGTTATCTTGTTGTCGAATGAAGGGTAAAACTGATGTCGCTAAAACCCTTGGCACTTGTTACAAAGAGTTAAACCCGTTAAAAAAGAACGAAGTTATAAAGGTTAAATAATCATTGAGATATATGCAGAATACCTATGCTGATTCATATATGACTTCATGGGTCTGTGTCGTAGCATGCCCAAATGTCCAACCCGTTAGT
>NW_007491936.1:0-279 GCF_000475195.1 Diaphorina citri
ATTTTGAGTCAGTGAGGACTTGTGTATTTTTTAAAAATTCTATGTGAATAAAAGTTGTAAAAGTTTGACGGAACAAATATAACTAATTAACTCTGGAGGCGAAAACATTTACCTCACTAACATTTTTTTTAAACATAAAAAACTTGTGTACTTTAAGAAACTATTTTTATTTGATAACTTTAATTTTTTTACTCTCCAAATAGTGTCATTACAATTTTTATTTTCTAATGGTCCTTTCAAATTTGAAAAGTGTATCACCAAGTTTTTGAGAAAATAAAT
>NW_007491938.1:0-279 GCF_000475195.1 Diaphorina citri
GCTAGGGGCATTATCGTGTCAATACCTATAATCTTACCTTTATTATAATTACTGAGGGAAAAAATCGCTATACCTACCTTCTTTTTAAACAGGTCAGAATTATTTTACACATTTTATAAGCATGTTATTTTTTGTGATGTGATGAACTCTAACGCCGCGCAAAGCCGCACTGGAAATTAGGTGATTTTGGCACATCCACCAGTAATATTGTCTTTCCCGTTTTATATTTTTGACCCTTCGCATCATATTGCTCTCATTATTCCATAAGTTTTGCATAAA
>NW_007491939.1:0-279 GCF_000475195.1 Diaphorina citri
AAAAAAAAAAAAAAAAAATAGAACAAGAGAAGGTATCTAATAGCGCTAGACCTTCAGTAACACTCATTTAAGAATTTGAGTACACCTTGTTGTATTTTGAATAGAGCTGCTTTTTGTTGTTTGAACGTTTAAATTTTCTCATTTTTTCCCCCTCGCCCCGTCACGTAAATGATATAATTTTTATAGCATGAATGTTCCCCTGTAACAATTAATTGTTTCGAATAATAGTAAAATATTAATTCATCAGGGGGTTTTAATTATTAGTGGGAGTAATTAGGC
>NW_007491940.1:0-279 GCF_000475195.1 Diaphorina citri
AAAAAAAAAAAAAAAAAAAGTAGTATGGTCAGAGTGACTTTGCTGTTCAGGTCAATTAAAAAAAAAATAATAAAAAAAAGTTAGCAAGCTCCATTGTAAAATCAAATGAAAAAATGAAATACATTACTCTCCTTACTATAGGATGAAAAAAGTAATCTTCTTATTCTTCGCCTTTTCCCGCTTATGCGGGGTTGCTGATAACTAAAGTAATAATAATAATAATAATAGAATAAAATAGAAACATTAATTTGACATTTAAAACTCGGGTATAAAGTTGCA
>NW_007491941.1:0-279 GCF_000475195.1 Diaphorina citri
GATAAAATGTTACGTACGTCTCCATACATAATTGTATAGCATATAACTATGTAGCTATGTACTTATAGGCTACATACAGAGTACATAATGTATACAATGTCTTTCATAATGGAGTATGTGATATTAGACACTGATGATACTAGGAAAAGAGAGAGAAAGAGAGAGAGAGAAAATTAGGGACTAAAACGAAAGAGACAGGAAGAAAAAGGAAAGTAGGTACATAGAGAGAGATAAATGGATAGAGAAAGTGAGAAAAGGATATAAAAAAGAGAAAGAGAG
>NW_007491942.1:0-279 GCF_000475195.1 Diaphorina citri
GATTCGAACCCGGGACCTTCTGCATGGCAAGCAAGTGCGTTACCACTGGACCAACCGTGCCCCGAAACCAATGAAAAGGACAAGATTTCAATCTTGTTGAGATTCAATCGGGCACTGAAAAAACCCAAGAATGAGCATAGTTTCGGATAAAAAACGGACGCGGTGAGTAAAAAGGCAGCGATGTGGTTTAATTAAGCAGCTATCCAAATACTTTGTATTGCTCTCTGCTTGGTTACAATAGAAATGCGCTGAATAGTAATGTCCCACATTTTCCAAATT
>NW_007491943.1:0-279 GCF_000475195.1 Diaphorina citri
AACGCCAATGAACCAGATCAACGGAGACAACAGAATCCTGTGATTGCAACCAATGCCAATGTTCCTAACAAGGTAAGAAATGTCAATGAAGATCAATTAGAATTTCAATTTATTTATTGTACATATTAGGTATCTTCACAAGGCCCTGTGCTTGGAAATAGATGCTCTCAGCCTTGTGAAGATTTAATAAAATACAAATTGAGGTTTGGTTTGGCTGAAACTAAGTACACCCCAAGCTCCAAGCACAGAGCCAATAAAAGCTTTTTTTACCCTGTCAGA
>NW_007491944.1:0-279 GCF_000475195.1 Diaphorina citri
AGACCCAGAAAAGTTGTACAAAGCGATCTTGAATAATTTTGATAAAATTTACGAAAATTCTAAAAAGAACTTAAAAAGAACGAACAAAGAAGTTCTCACACCATGGGTTAATAATGAAATAAAACACTACATTACTCATAAACAAAACCTACTTAAAGCATGGAGAAATAATAAACATAATTTTACATTAAAAGAGGCATACAGAAAACAAAGGAATATCACAACCAACCTAATTAAAAAAGAAAGAAGAAAATATGTGTACCGACTTTTCCAGGAAGC
>NW_007491945.1:0-279 GCF_000475195.1 Diaphorina citri
CTGGCAGTGTTCAAACCTTTGAGGTCTTCAGTGTGTGTTGAGGTCTTTAGGACTAACATAAGTAAACCTTGCAGTGTTCAAACCTTTGAGGTCTTCAGTGTGTGTTGAGGTCTTTAGGACTAACATAAGTAAACCTGGCAGTGTTCAAACCTTTGAGGTCTTCAGTGTGTGTTGAGGTCTTTACGACTAATAGCTGTGTTATTCTCTTACTATCCGTCCCCTGTAAGTAAAGCTGGCAGTGTTCAAACCTTTGAGGTCTTCAGTGTGTGTTGAGGTCTT
>NW_007491946.1:0-279 GCF_000475195.1 Diaphorina citri
GCCCCGCCGGGAATCGAACCTGAACCTCCTGCGTGCAAGCCTAGTGTGATACCTACTCGGCCATGGAGGTTGGTGAATAGATTTTATAATATGTACCATCTTAACTTGCGTGCCATATTGTGCTCTGTGACAAAGTTTGGGCTCCATCAGTCATCTTTTCGGTCCCACACGATCCATTGTTCAGTTGACCGAACCACTCATCTAATCTAATCTATTTCTCCTCCCCCAGGGTAACGAGCAAATGGTAAAGGAAATCATTATGACAGCACAGGGAGAGAT
>NW_007491947.1:0-279 GCF_000475195.1 Diaphorina citri
TAGAGACTTGAAATTTGGTATGTAGCTGTCAAATGTGACAAGGATGTGACACTTTTGGTTAAGACCGGTGCAACGGTTAGCGGCATTTTACCGCTTTTTGGCGGTTTTTGGTGTATTTTAACAATATCTCGGGAACGGTATGAGCTAGAGACTTAAAATTTGGTATGTAGTTCACAAATGTGACAAGGATGCAACACAACGTTGGTTGAGATAGGTGCTGCGGTTGGCGCTATTTTGACCGCTTTTGGACAGATTTCGACCGTTTTTTGGCGGTTTTCA
>NW_007491948.1:0-279 GCF_000475195.1 Diaphorina citri
CTCCCGTTTTTATTTTCCGAAAATTTCTAGAAAAAAAGGAGCTAGTCATAAATTCGTGGACAACACTGTATGTACCTATGTATGTGTATTTTAGCACATATGAGAGAAGGAGAGGGAGAGAGATCCATCATATTTCACAGCTCGCTGCACTTTTGTGCGCACTTTTGAAATAAACTCTTTATCTCTTTCCCTCCTACTCTCTCTCTCCTTCTCCTCCTCCCTCCTCTTTCTCCGCCTCCTTTTCTCTTTCTTTCACTTTTGTTTTTGGATAGGTAAGGG
>NW_007491949.1:0-279 GCF_000475195.1 Diaphorina citri
TCTCCTCTTTCCTCATTCTAATTTTTTCTCTTTTGTCGTTCTTTCCTTTGTCATATTTCGTCTCTCCTGTATAGGTACTCGTATTTTTCACAGGTTTTCTATGACCTTGCTTTTACTTTACCTTTTCTTCCTTTTTCACCACCCCTGTTCCCTTTTTCATTCAGTCCCTTTTACCCTTTTATTCCTCCTCCTCCTCCTCCCTAATTCCTCTTGTATTCATTATTTCTCTTCTCCTTTACTATTCTCTCTCTCCCTCTCTATCTCTCTCTCTTTCCTCCT
>NW_007491950.1:0-279 GCF_000475195.1 Diaphorina citri
ATTGCATTGTCTATAAGCCATTCGGGGGAAAAATCGGGTGAAAATCAGGACAAGTGTGAATGGGCTCTTAGGGTGTATCTTCCTTCGGGGAAAATGAACGTAGACTAATTAACTCCAACACATTAGCTGTGAAAACATGGATAGAATCATGGTGTTTACCTACAGGTCTCCGTGTATTAAAACATCTCCCTTCTAAAAGACAGACACATTATAGAACAGTTGCGCTTACTTGGGTGATGTTTTAAAGTCATAGAGCAGGAAAAATGAGGACCAACGGAA
>NW_007491951.1:0-279 GCF_000475195.1 Diaphorina citri
TTTTATTATTTAACGAACTTCCATAAATTTTATAGGTAATTTTTTTTATGAAGGAATGCCAAAATCTTAAATATTGAAAGTAATCCATGTTCACGAGAAAACTAGAACAGGGCTCTGAAGATGAAATCTTCGCAAGATATAAATTATGTACAATGGAGCCCCAGGGTATGAAAATTGCAAAACAATTTCCAAAGTTGAAGTCGAAATTTTCGGGAACTAGAAATTATCAGAGCTGTAATAAAAAGCTTTCCCAAGCTTGTTTCTGAATTCCGAACCTCA
>NW_007491952.1:0-279 GCF_000475195.1 Diaphorina citri
ATTTTAATTCCAACTATCACAAAAGCGCAGAGGGGCAGCAGAAAGCAGCTTTTGATCGTTGAAAAGTTGAGATCTTCTCGTGGAAAAATTCAAAACTTTTTTTACAGTCGTCATTTGGATTATTTTCTCTCCACTTCATGTTTTAAAGTGAATTTTCTGGCTTTAAGGGAAAGAAGGTGGGAGGGAATTTCGTTCCACCTGGGGACGAAAACTTTTCCTACAGAAAATTCAAGTGAGAAGTTCTTAATTTCCTCTACCATCTGTGAGAACCTATGTAAC
>NW_007491953.1:0-279 GCF_000475195.1 Diaphorina citri
AATGAAAACATACCGAGAACAAAACAGAAAAGCAATATTAAAATATGACAAATTATATGTCGACGGAAAACCAATAGTTGCCGAAGAGAAACAAGAAGATAACATGATGGAATATGATGAATCTGCAGATGTAATAAATCAATATAAAAAAAGACCAGCATCACAATCACCAGAGATTATCATAGATAAAACTAAAAAGAAAGAGACTCCATACAAGAAAAAACAAACCCCCCTGTCCATTCAGCTCACTCAAAGCAAATTAACACATCTAATCACACC
>NW_007491954.1:0-279 GCF_000475195.1 Diaphorina citri
TCATTAAGATGAACACACTTTTCATTGGCTTCTTTCAGAAAGGTTATTGTCCAAAGTAAACGCAAGTCAAGGAAAAATTGTGGAAGTCAGCCTACCTAGTTAGCTTCTGCCTTGTATCTGGATGGACGCCTCGGTAACTTTGTGAAGGTCCATCATATTTAATGTTTTTTTTTTAAGAGGTTTGACAGAGGGAACTGTAACTGCTATGGTCTTATTGTCCCGAAATTGAAGAGAGAAGGAAGACAGGATAGGAGAAAGCCAGCCGTTCCGAGAACGAAC
>NW_007491955.1:0-279 GCF_000475195.1 Diaphorina citri
ATACGGGTTTGTTCCGACACGAAATCGGGAATGAAAGTATATTGGTTAGAAAGCTGGGAAAAAAAGCTATAAGAAAATTTAGAGTTTAGGTGGATTATCTCTTTCCAACCTCCCCGTTGGAGCGTCTTTTCCCTGAAAAATAGGTATCAATTTTCACATATGAGCTCGGGACTAATTTCGTTGGTAGGGCTATACGGGTTTGTTCCGACACGAAATCGAGAATGAAAGTATATTGGTTAGAAAGCTGGGAAAAAAAGCTATAAGAAAATGTAGAGTTTA
>NW_007491956.1:0-279 GCF_000475195.1 Diaphorina citri
TTTAGGATAAAATTTGCCCCGGGCGGGAATGGAGGTAATGGTCCTGTATAGAGTCTATGAGGGACCCTGATTGAAACCGCTCGGCTACATCAACTACATCATGTTATCTCACAGGGTACGAGTGTATCAATGTATCATGCAATAAAATCATAAATAGGTATAGGTACCTACTTTCCCTCGGTGTATTTATTGAGATGAATTTGGAGTTTATTCGAAACAGAAAATCCAGGAGGATAAATATTATGTATTCAAAAGCAGAGGAAAAACGGGGGGGGGGGG
>NW_007491957.1:0-279 GCF_000475195.1 Diaphorina citri
GCGTAATCATTTCATTCTAAGACCAAAATTTTCTGGCAAAGAGACACATAATGCTGATAACTTATGGGAGGAGTAAAAATCCAATTTGCAAAATCTAAATTATATTCATTGCATTTCAGATGAATGTATAGATAGTTATGAAACACTCGTATCTAGCTAAATATTTTATATGAATTGTAAGTATGTAAAATATCTAGCTAGATATTTTTCAAATTACGTTCTTGGTACGCTCAATTTTCTCCACGGAGGTACCTCTGTTATTAATTATGTTGTTCAACA
>NW_007491958.1:0-279 GCF_000475195.1 Diaphorina citri
TAAATATTCCTCTTTATTGTACATAAATGACCAATTCAAGAACGTTTTGAAATTTCTTAAAACACCGTAAACTCGTCCCAAACACAAGGCCTTCCAGGCAAGATACTTTTCTTTCTTCTATTACACACTTTATTCGATCATCTTCTTCTTTACTTAGTTTTGGTGAACATTTCCACTTCTTTTGGGTTTACTTCCGCCACAACTAGACCGAGAAAAAGAAATTTGAGCGAAAACAAAAAGAAGCAAAGATGGAAGACACGTGCTTACGATGGAAAAAAA
>NW_007491959.1:0-279 GCF_000475195.1 Diaphorina citri
TCTACCAATAAGTCGAATGCATTGTATCTTTCTGCTTGGAAGAATTAAGAAAGTGAATTTGACATCTCCACTAATATTGTAGAATCTAGTGGATGTGCAATTTTTACACACCATGATAACCTATACAGTTTTTTTAACAACTCTTCCAATTTCTTTCTTAGAAAGTTCTTTGGTTTATTTCCTCCGCCATTGACACAATATCTAATGAAATTCAAGCTGCCCTATTCTTTTTGTGATTGTATCAATTTACCCCGCTCTACGTCAAGCTCTGCTCTATTC
>NW_007491960.1:0-279 GCF_000475195.1 Diaphorina citri
GAAAAATAAATGTGGGCAGGTGGGCCAATAAATGGTACGTTTTTTAGGTGGGCGAATAAATGGTACACTTACCCTACTCTGATTAAAAATTAGGTGTCGGAACACAGTTCAATTCGCTCACCAACGATTCTAGTCACGACCTTATATGCAATATATGGAAACTTTTTTCGCGCGAACTTTCATTCATACTGGAGCTTAGAGGCCTTCTGTCCAAATGCAACATACATGGTTGGAAAGCTCGTTTTCTCAGCTTTCTAAATAATATACTCTGATCAAAAA
>NW_007491961.1:0-279 GCF_000475195.1 Diaphorina citri
CATACCAATGCCCAATTTAGGACTCCAAGTAAAAACTAGGCAAGTCACCATGCTCTCCTGTATTTGTAACCAAACATTGGCAACTCACTGTTGAAAACCCGAGTAGCATGAGTTCACTAGAAACCAAGTTTACTTATCTAATTAGTGTAAGTTCCTCCCTTCCCTTATCAGACACAATATTAGGTTAATGTTTGTCCAATCACTGATAATGACCAAGTCATAGGCTGTGTTCAGTTTCTACAGCTCAGCGAACAGAGAGATTTCTCAGAGATGATTTGT
>NW_007491962.1:0-279 GCF_000475195.1 Diaphorina citri
CTTGCAATTAAAGATATCAGTGAAATAAATCCAATGCACAACGGAATCGTCAAAAGTAGTCAAAACGTGTAACCTAAAACGTTCGGAAAACAAAACGTTGTTAAAACGGTTGGATACATATATCTGAAAATAGATATTTCTACGTAAAATACATATCTGTCTCATTACACCCACAAACCCAATTTACCTTACCTTATGAAGAATATGGTGATGAAAAATTCTCATTACTTGAAATTAAAACGTACCGGGAAAGGAGGTATGTGTAATTAAAAAGCTCAG
>NW_007491963.1:0-279 GCF_000475195.1 Diaphorina citri
TGTTTTAATGTTCTAAGCAATATTTGTATTATGGAACAATAGGTAAATAAATTACCAAATTACCAGTTATCCCGTGCTGACGGAGGCAGACGCGCTCCTCTCCAAGGTAACTTCTCCATTTCTGCTAAATATACGGCGAGATTTGTTCTTCATTTCAACACTTGAAAGTTGAAACTTAGTTCGTGTACATGACCTTGAACTTTTTCGCAGACTTTTCTCTCTTCTTCAGACGAGAGGGGGAACAAATCAAGCTTCTCCTTTTTTGCAACACATTGCTTC
>NW_007491964.1:0-279 GCF_000475195.1 Diaphorina citri
TCCTAAATGGGGTAAGCACTATTTTTTCATACAGTTATTATAAAGTTTATTTCCTAATTAAAGTTCCTCTTTTGTTCAATTTCTCAGATCTGTAGCCTATTCTACGGTACTCTTCGCCAATTCCGCTCATGGAAAAATCATGGTATTATTTCTCGATTTTTTTCTGCGCTTGGAGTTCAAAGTGAAAAATATGTCAAAAGTGCTCTGTGGAATAGATGTATCTCGTTTTTAGTTAAAAAAAATTTGGTGCTTATCTCATTTAGTATTTCTAATGTTAAG
>NW_007491965.1:0-279 GCF_000475195.1 Diaphorina citri
TCTACATTTTCAAATGAGCTTTACAGTCTTGGCACATGAATCATCAGTTCTTTTTAATCAAGAAAGCGTTCAATTGAAGTCAAGCTCACTCAACTGGTTTACTTCGCTTCCAATTGTCGTCAGACTCGTTAGGAAAGAATTTCGATGGGTTCGTCATCAGTCAGGTATTTTCAAACCTGGTGGGTATCACCGTATCATCATCATTAGTTTCAATGTTTACTTCTTCCTTATTTGATTGAAAAAAGCAGTAGCTTCCTAGGAGGGTTCTGGGATTTCTTT
>NW_007491966.1:0-279 GCF_000475195.1 Diaphorina citri
ATTTTGAGAAGGAAAAGCATAAATTGTTGAAGTTTTGGTAGAATTTTGTTGTTCCATCTTGAGCGTTAATGTTCAACTTTGACTAAAACCACTAATCTATTTATAATGACAACATGTGTTATAGTTACTAACGCTTTAGGCGAGGTGTGATCTTCACCCTCTAGCAGCTAGCTAGACCCTTAGGCCTTCACGGGGGGTTCAGTTTCACTTCGCACAAATGTTTGAGTTTTGAAATCTAACTCTCCATCTAGTTTAACTTTGCTTTTGGGACTTTATGAA
>NW_007491967.1:0-279 GCF_000475195.1 Diaphorina citri
ATCAGGTGAGAGAAGTTTTTTGTCCACCGTTGATGTTGGTGTCGTTGTTATTGTTGTGGTTGTTGGTGTGTTGTTGTTATTGTTGTGGTTGTTGGTGTGTTGTTGTTGTGGTTGTTGGTGTGTTGTTGTTGTTGTTTGCTTGTTTTGTTGTTCGTGTTGTTTTTGGAGGAAAATTCGGCGCGGCGATAGAAAGAAAGAGGAGGATAGGGATTCATAGTAACGTAAGAAATTGACGGATTCTCCCTTTGTATCGTTAATATCTCCGTAAATAATGATTTC
>NW_007491968.1:0-279 GCF_000475195.1 Diaphorina citri
CGCTCTTCCGATCTTTGTGAGTTGAATCTTTTCCTTACAATTTCCATCCAGCTTCTTTCATACTTCATATCTGAATGGAACTTCTCATTCATTTCCTTAACATACTGTTGAGCAAGCTTGAAGGTATGCGCCCATTATTAAGTTGGAATTATTCGTATGGTTTTCAAAATCCAAAACTCAACTGTGGTCGCTTGTATGGATTATTAGCGTCCGGATTGCTATTCTAAATCATAAATCAGTTGTGGTGAAACTGAGAGAGAGCCTCTTAAAACTTTGATT
>NW_007491969.1:0-279 GCF_000475195.1 Diaphorina citri
ATTGAAGTGTGAATCGCAGCCATCACAAAACGAAACAAATTCTAAATAAAATTTTGTCTCGAGACCGACATGGTTGAGGTTCGCACTGAAAATGAGTAATTCACTGTGGAAATAAAAATCACACTGAACTTTACTGTTGAAAATAAGTGCACACGTACCACTAAAGCGCCAAATATGGCACTAAAGCGCCAAATATGTGCTTGCAATGGATGTGTCGACAACGGACCAAATTTATTTTTTTTTTTTAAATAACCGCCGTGCCGCATGCTGGATTTGTTG
>NW_007491970.1:0-279 GCF_000475195.1 Diaphorina citri
TATTTTTTCTGTTCTAGTTGAGACAATCACAGACAGCATGTACGGACACGGATTGTATTGACGCCTGTAAGTACAATTTTTTTTAAATGTACATTTCTTAGTATAATATTTCTAAATCTATAGGACAATCTAATTGTTCTGCTTAAGACCTCAGCAGTTACAGTTCCCTCTTTCAAACCCTTTGGGGAAGGAAAAAAAAAACGGAGAGAGAGAGAGAGAGAGGGAGAGACAGACAGATAAGAACAGACCTACATCTATTTCATCATAGGCAGGACTGTA
>NW_007491971.1:0-279 GCF_000475195.1 Diaphorina citri
ACATTGTAACAAAGCTTTATTTTGTTCTAAACTCAGTGATGTTCATTTCAACAAGCTACGACAAGTTATAATAAAGTTGTGGACAAATCAAATTCGTCAGGTAACGCCGGGTCACATACTTATCTATGGCCTATTGGCACCATGATAATATAGAATTTTAGAGGAAAAGCAGAAAAAAAACTGGAATTTACTTCGTTCGTTCAATATATGGGTGGTTTATCTACAAAATTATCGAGTTTTGAATTTCATTAGAGTTCAGGTCAAGGACCCTATTTCGAT
>NW_007491972.1:0-279 GCF_000475195.1 Diaphorina citri
CTAGGTCGCGGGTTCGATTCCCGCTCGGGACGGATTTTATCCTAAACAGATAAGGTTCGTTCTCGGAATGGCTGGCTTTCTCCTATCCTATCCTTCTTCTCTCTTCACTAAGCAGCTACAGTTTCCTCTATCAAACCTCTTTAAAAAACTATAGCCGTATTTTATTAGTTATCGTACTTTTTTTGTTCCACCAAGGAGATATATTATGAAATTTCAACTTCAACACCCTGACTGCCAGAGCATAATCCATGGAAACCCATGTATTGAAACATGGGAGAC
>NW_007491973.1:0-279 GCF_000475195.1 Diaphorina citri
ATTTCGGGATGATATTAAGACCTCACCAGTTACAGGTCCCTCTATCAAACATCTTTTTTTTTCTCTCTCGGAATAACGAAAACAAGAAAACGTATTTTTTTAACATCCCGAATAAAAGGAAGCCTAGTAAAGGGGAAAAAAATTAAAAATATCTGCTAAGACGTTCTAAAATACTCGTTTCTTTCGACGTTATTTATTTTTCTCCGCCCCGCCAAGTCAAGAAAGTTTGACCGCGCTACTAGAGATATTATACGCGACAGGGATAAATAACAATACTTG
>NW_007491974.1:0-279 GCF_000475195.1 Diaphorina citri
TCATTTCCTTCTTTTTCTACAAAACTTTTCTTTTTCTTCTTCCTCCTCTTTAACTACTACTTCTTCTTACTCTTCGTCTTCTTTTTTATCCACTTCCTCTTCTTCTTCTTTTCCTCCTCCTCTTTCTTCTTCTTCTCCTCCTCCTTTTTCTTCATGTTCTTTTTCTTAGGAATTCCCTTTCTTCCTCATCTACTTCTTCTTCTTCCTCCTCCTCTTTATCTACTTCCTCTTCTTCTTATTTTCCTTCTCCTCCTTCTTCTACATGTTCTTCATAGGAAT
>NW_007491975.1:0-279 GCF_000475195.1 Diaphorina citri
TGACAAAACAACTGAGAAAGACGATTCTCAATACACGACTGAACCTTACTTCTATGACGAATGGGTTTGGGAAACTAAGCCGACCACATCACCTTTTCGTCCAATCTACCCTTATGAACATCATCCAATGTTTCCTGTATATCCCGTTGTTCATGAGAATCCATATTATGATGGTGTGGAATATCCAACAATACTTGTTTCTGAAAATCCTCAAATGCCAGGTGAATATTCTGGTGTTCAGTTTCAAGGTTCAGGTTTTGATGGCTTTGGATACACTGT
>NW_007491976.1:0-279 GCF_000475195.1 Diaphorina citri
TTTGGGTAAAATTTTCGATACTCAGTTTTTAGTGCCTAAACACGTTTTGCGGATCCCCCCCCAAAATCATACCTCTAAACCCCTTGGAAAAATACTTTTCATTAAGATCGGTGCAGCGGTCGGTGGCATTTTCCCGGCCTCACTCAAGCTGCGTTAAAGTAATATGATTAGGCGGGTAGCTTTAGCCTATTTTCCTTTCGTAATGTTAATGTACATTACGTTCTCCTACCTTTACATTAACTTCCCCTCCTCTCCTTTCACGAATTTTGTAATGTAGCT
>NW_007491977.1:0-279 GCF_000475195.1 Diaphorina citri
AACAATATATAAATATTTTAATCGACCAAAATATTTTTTTCACTTCCAGTTCCCCTTGTTAATGGTTGAATGGAAGAGCTTCTTTTGGAGAACCCTGCTTTAGGTGCAGGGTTCTCCTGCCTAGCCCCAGGAGATTAGCCACTTTGAATAAAGCCTTTAAAAAAGAAGAAAAGAAATCCACGAGCGTTTACATTAATGTTCACTGAAAACCTCATTCCAGAACCCGGACATAGTGCTGGTCCACTATCTGAACGTCCCCTACCCGGCAGACGACAACAA
>NW_007491978.1:0-279 GCF_000475195.1 Diaphorina citri
GGCCATTCAAGCGCCGCCACTGGTTATCATGACTAGAATAGTCTATCGCAAGAATAAAGCTGATCATGTAATCGTTATAACGTCTGGTACCTTACAGTGTGTAACAGACAAAGGGTCCCGGGTTCGAATCCCAGAGAGACGGAAGTTTCATGAAAGATTCCGGAGGATCATAAATTATCTGCGAAAAAAAAAAGCAAATTCAAATAATAGTGTTTATTTATACTGCTCGCATAGGACTGAAAAGTCCCTTTACTCCAGCAGTAGGCTACTACTATTATT
>NW_007491979.1:0-279 GCF_000475195.1 Diaphorina citri
GCTATTTTGATTACTACACCGTGCTAACCTAATTACTGTTTGTGGCAGGCCCGTATGTAAATGTTGTAAACATGTTTCTAAGAACTACCATGATTTTTGTGTTTCGTACCTTCAGTCTTACACTAGAGAAACTGTGGTTGTTAATGTTTACTAATGAACATTTGCTAGATTTGAAGTCAATGAGCAATTAGTCTGCCAAAAGTTATTTAAATCTACATCTTAGCTATTTTTAAATCGTTAATAAGAGCAATCAGGTATGCTGTATTTAAATATAAATAC
>NW_007491980.1:0-279 GCF_000475195.1 Diaphorina citri
TTCCAATCTTCCGACTACCAATTCAAAAAACCAGATTTCATGTTTTAGAAAACGATCAAAAGTTTGCACATTTTTCATTTTCAACTTTCCAGTTTACAGTGCAAGCTGTGATGATCCAACTTCCCCCAGGATTAATCGAAGTAAGTTTAATAATGAAAGGTTGTTTTATTTTTACAGGTAATATAGACATAGTTAGTTACCACAGATAACATAAACATAGCTCATTTCTAACTCTATGAATTCTAACACTATCATATTAAAACCAAGTGTTAACAGACT
>NW_007491981.1:0-279 GCF_000475195.1 Diaphorina citri
TCCAAGACGAGTATTGAGTTGCCTTCTGTGTTTTAATGCCCACTGCATTGGCCTCTTCTCACTTTTGATAGAGTAGGTTCAAGTTTGTGCGACGTTCTTCCGGGGGGGAGTTTTGGACACAGGAAATTTAAGTGACAATGGCGAGTCAAGTTGACTGGGTGTGAGCCGGGGACTTGACTTTAAATATTATTCAACACCGAGGTATAATACAGGTTTTCTGTTTATGAACGTCGAATCACATTATTGAACAGCATCCTTAGCGACATTTTTCGTTGTTTG
>NW_007491982.1:0-279 GCF_000475195.1 Diaphorina citri
CTCCCGCCACACACACCACAAGTATCCCAAAATACGAGTAGATACATAACTGTGCCAAAACTGAGGACTTTTCAAGGTCACAATTTATCTTTTGTTCGAGGATAATCCCTCCCCACCCTCTTTTTCCTCCTCCTCCTCCTTCTTCTTCACAATCTTTTTCCTTATCTTTCATACCCTCTCTATATCCCCTTTATACTCGTACTTCTTCTTCTTCTTCTCCTTCTTCTTCTTCTTCTTCTTCTTCTTCTTCTTCTTCTTCTTCTTCTTCTTCTTCTTCTT
>NW_007491983.1:0-279 GCF_000475195.1 Diaphorina citri
TCTTTTCTCTCTCTTATATATTTATG
The DNA here is from genome assembly GCF_000475195.1 of Diaphorina citri. Classification (NCBI taxonomy): domain Eukaryota; kingdom Metazoa; phylum Arthropoda; class Insecta; order Hemiptera; family Psyllidae; genus Diaphorina; species Diaphorina citri. The sequence continues at coordinate 27 of NW_007491983.1, forward strand.
TTATCTACATATCTATGTATAATTCTATATGTGCATCTATATGTTCATTATATTCTATGTGTATTTGTATAAGTTTCATTCTTTCTTTCCGTCCTGTAGGTTGCCTGTACAATAGAACCTCGATTATATCAACTAATTGGGACCGAGGGTAGTTGATATTATCGAGTTCTGTATTCTGTATAAAAGTTGATAAAATCGAAATCCCGTTATAAAACAATATTAGTCTCATTATGTTCCTATGTGAAAGACACCA
>NW_007491984.1:0-279 GCF_000475195.1 Diaphorina citri
TAATCCTGCTTTCCGCCACTACAAGAACATTAAAGAAAAACAACCTGTACGTCCTGGACTGAATTCTAATAGTCGCGAGCTTAACCTACCGTTTTCATTGGATGAGCTGACGCTCGCCCTCAAGGGGTGTAAATCCTTCGCTTGTGGACCAGATAATATCTGCTACCCAATGCTTATGAACCTACCGGAAGACGCACTTACCTATTTGTTGAAAGTTTACAATGTAATTTGGACAAATGGAGTATTCCCAGACTCATGGAAAGCTTCATACATTGTACC
>NW_007491985.1:0-279 GCF_000475195.1 Diaphorina citri
AAAGAGATCGAGATCAATCATAATGATTTCAAGAGATTAACGGTGGATTAAACTGACTACGTGAGGTGATGTTGGATTGTATGCGTATTGATCACTATGTCGTATGATGATATAATTATAGAACTTTTGAAGTTTTTTACCAACTAGAATACCTACTGTCTTTGGACTGTGAAATCCACCAATGTAAACCTCATACTGCAAATCTAGTGACACTGAAGAAATTCATAAAACATGGAATAAAGAACTAAGCGAGAAGGTTAATGACGTTAATGTCCAAGA
>NW_007491986.1:0-279 GCF_000475195.1 Diaphorina citri
TTACAATTGCAATTGTTTTTTATGTTTTACGACTGTTATGGCACAAAGGCTGGCCGTTTTTACAACTACATAATACCCAACACTTCTGGTGTACTAGACTAGACCTGGTGTAGTTGTAATTTATCGACATAAATAAAGGTAAAAATAGTACTTATTGATAAATAATTAAAAATAATTGTAAACGTGTAGTAAAGAAATTAAAATTGAATTTCGTTGGCACCTACACTAAATATAAAAAATTATTGTATAAAAAAGTTAACCCTCAGATGATTTTTTTTT
>NW_007491987.1:0-279 GCF_000475195.1 Diaphorina citri
GGGGAGGGGGAGGAGGAGGAGGAGGAGGAAGAGTAGGTATTTGCTCGGCAGAAGATGCTCTTATTTTTACAAGCTATCCTCACTATGTAAATATTTGGTTTCAGGCTTAAGCATATTTTTTACTTTCTATTATTCTTTAAGCCAAAAGCCAAATTCACATAGTGAGGTATCTCATAAGCTTTACTCAAACGTACTATTTTTCGCGGCATGTCACCGAAAAACCGAGTGAACAATTATTTAAATTTATTAAATATGAGCTGTGTCCACACATAGTCGATG
>NW_007491988.1:0-279 GCF_000475195.1 Diaphorina citri
GAGAGGGGGGGGGGGGGGGAGGTAAATACAGAAGAGGGAGACGTTTGAATACAGAAGAGGGAGGGAGAGAGATAGAGAGTAAAGGAAGAAAGAGTGAGAATCTAAATAGAAAGAGTGGATAATTTGGGTTGTACAGAGAGGAAAAGGGGGTAAAGAGAGAGGAAAGGAAGGAAGAACAGAGAAAGAAGTATAAATATAACTAGAAAGAGTGAGAGAGAGAGAGAGAGAGAGAGAGAGAGAGAGAGAGAGAGAGAGAGAGAGAGAGAGAGAGAGAGAGAG
>NW_007491989.1:0-279 GCF_000475195.1 Diaphorina citri
ATAGTAGTAGCCTACTGCTGGAGTAAAGGGACTTTTCAGTCCTATGCGAGCAGTATAAATAAGCACTAGTATTATTATTCTTTCTTAGTGAGTTCTACAGTTCACTTCTCTGAACACTAGTTACGTGATTGACTCCCATGATACAGGCCCTGATCACACAATACATGTGTTGTGCACCATGTTGGAACTGTTGCAAATATGTTATAACTAGCTGAATTCCGTCGCTTCGCTCCGGAATCCCGCTAGTTCATCCCGAGGCATGGCCAAACTTGTGGAAAA
>NW_007491990.1:0-279 GCF_000475195.1 Diaphorina citri
TCGTGTTCCTGGTAAAAAGACCTTTAATTTGATATATGGGTCGACTAGGTTTGGATAAGTCCTTCTATGGGGACAGACCGACAGACCGACAGAGTGACAGACACCGAGGCGAATACAATAGTCCGTCCCTTTTATACCTTTTTATTACTATTGTAATAATAAAGGAAGGACGGACTATAAAAATCACCTCCTACATTCTTAGGCTTACCTAGGTGTAAGGGAAAACTAAAGGTCGGGCTAAGCCAATGTTAACAACCTGTATGGAAATCTGTCCCCTAT
>NW_007491991.1:0-279 GCF_000475195.1 Diaphorina citri
AAAAAAAAAAAAAAAAAAAAAAAAAAAAAAAAAAAATCAAGCAAACATTTTCCCCTATTGTTCTGAGATAGGTATTATTATTACTTCAAATGAGCTTTAATAATATTTTTTTCCCCAGAAAATTTCAATTTTTTCCGTATAACGCATAATACGAGAGATAGAAATTGAGATATAGAGGAGAAAGAGGGAGAGATGATGAAATGGAAAGAGCAGAGAGAGAGAGAGAGAGAGAGAGAGAGAGAGAGAGAGAGAGAGAGAAAGAAGAGAGAGAGAAAAAGA
>NW_007491992.1:0-279 GCF_000475195.1 Diaphorina citri
CTTTGATCTGCTTGCACTTGACTCAGTCAGCCAGGGTCTGAGGGTTCGATGCCCGAGAATGGCCTTTTTATGTTCACCTGTTTTTCGTCTAACAAATAATAGAAATATAATTTGAATGATTTCTTTTAAATGACTAAAGGGGACCAATTCCTTTGAGTTCAATAAAACAAAAGGACAAGAAGTCCATATCACAAACTAAACGTCATTGCCATCTGTGCCCCTTTTGTCATCATTACCTACAACTTTACTACGAACTACCAAAAAGACTCCTCAGTAACC
>NW_007491993.1:0-279 GCF_000475195.1 Diaphorina citri
TTGGGCTGACCCATTATTATTGTTCATTTGTTCCCCTATTCTTCCCCTTTTATAATCAATTGTTCCTCCATTCCTTTTCCTATCCCTCTTTTCCCTTTTGTTTTATTTAATTTTTCACAACATCTGGTTTTCTCATATTTTGCGTGAGTTCGAGTGAAAGGGAGCGTGAGAGTGCGAAGTGAGTATGGAGTGGGACGAGATGAGGTAGGTTAGGTAGAGCTAAGAGCGAGAGGTAATTTGGGAGAGAAGTTTAATGGTTTTTGGAAAGGCAAAAGAGCA
>NW_007491994.1:0-279 GCF_000475195.1 Diaphorina citri
GTTCTCTCTATTAAACTTTTTATTTTTCATTTTTTTTCCCTAATATTTGTTTTTTCCCCAGTTTTTATTCAATTACATTCTACAATCTTCTTCTTCTTTTTCTTCCTCTTTTCCGTGTACAGACGGGGTCGGCGTTTTTCGTCAGCCTCTCAATCAGCCCTAACTAGGGTGTGATTGCTTAGTGCTGACATTTGGTTTTGGCTACAAATTTTACGAGTGGATGCCCTTAGTGGATTACATTCTACAATAAAATATAGTATCTCTAATCCTTACTCCCTG
>NW_007491995.1:0-279 GCF_000475195.1 Diaphorina citri
TACCAGTAATGCACTCTCTGTTCAACAACTCATAATGAGATTGCTAAGAGGTTGCAACAAGCATCAAGTTTTGTTATTTTGTTTTGGTGTGTGTGAACTTTTGGTTCAGACCATTGGAACCTATTGATTATAATAAAAAGCACGAGAACCATTCTAAAGATTAACCAAATAATATCTTGGTTGTATTGCCGAGTCGGGTCCTTCTAATCCTTATGGCTATGAAGTCTCGGGATTTTAGTACGTATATACTCTTCTCTGTGCCAAAATTATTATTATTAT
>NW_007491996.1:0-279 GCF_000475195.1 Diaphorina citri
GGGTTTTCGATGGAATGTCCGGGTTTTTGGAACCAAATGTCCTACTTTTTAAAAATTTGATCTGGAGACCCTAGGTAGACCTGACAGGTATAGCTGAAAAGGTTCACTTTTCAGGTCTACCTGATACCTGATGAGCACACACACTCAGGTAGACCTGACATTTACAGCTGAAAAGGTCTACCTGATACCTGATGAGCACACACACTATCAGGTAGGCCTGACAGGTGGGCCTGATCAGGTCTACCCAATATATGACTATAGTGAGGGGCTGGCTTAACA
>NW_007491997.1:0-279 GCF_000475195.1 Diaphorina citri
TCCTAAACCCCTTAAAAACCACTAAAACGTGTTGCCGTATGTCAAAAACGTATGTTTGCCGTATAGATTGAAATCTTTCAACTCGATTTTCCGAAAGTAGGGTTTTTTGACATACGGCGTTTTCGCTTAGCACGGCAGTGTAGAGAAGTGCATTATTTTGTTCAACTGAACTGCAATGTTACTGAACGTCAGTGGTGCTTATATGAGGCCATTAGCTGAACTGCCTACTGGCATCGTGTAATCCAGCCCCAGGGCCATATCCAGTATTTTATTGAGGGG
>NW_007491998.1:0-279 GCF_000475195.1 Diaphorina citri
TTGATATATTCAATATTAGTCAGAGTAAACTGAAATCTTCATTGGTAACACTACTCCAATGAAGATTTTCATTTTTATCCTAAATATATACAGCCCCTTGTGTAACTGACTGACTGACTGACTGACTGACTCACTCACTCACTCACTCATACTAATTCTAACCCACTTCTAGATAAGCTAGGAAGATGCGGTTTTCACCAGTGGATTCCTTATTTTTTGTAGGTACTGGGAAAAATCGAAAACCCCCGAAATTCCAAACCGTTCCCGAGATATTGACGT
>NW_007491999.1:0-279 GCF_000475195.1 Diaphorina citri
GTCTTCCTTCTCTCTTCGATTTCGGGACGATAAGACCATAGCAGTTACAGTTCCCTCTGTCAAACCTCTAAAAAAAAACTCTCTCAACTACTCTGAGGAATCTCAATGTTCAACGATATAAAGACATAAAGAGTTATTAGACGTTTTCCATTCATGAAACATTGTCATAACCATAACCATTAATTGCTGTATTGATATTCTATGTGAGAGTAGAAAACAAAACATTATCGTTAACTCATGGGTTAATGGGTATACCGAACTTGGCCATTTTGCAACCCA
>NW_007492000.1:0-279 GCF_000475195.1 Diaphorina citri
AATTATTGGTTTTTCCACAGGGCTACGAAGGATCTCTTTTGAAAGTCACGAGTAAAAATGGCAAGACAGCTTCGGTAAGTACCTCAACATTGTGTTTTCTGTAAAAAAATATCCATTGGATTTTTTTAAATACCTAGTAGGTAGAGTTTAATCCATGTTTTCCCTTGGATTTTTCTAATGCCTAGCCTACATTGGTGTTAAGTCATCTCCACTGACCTTGGCATTATTCAAAGTTGAAGCGCCTAATGGAAAAAAGCAAACAACATTTTATATTTTTGG
>NW_007492001.1:0-279 GCF_000475195.1 Diaphorina citri
TAGTTAAAGATGTTGCACCAGACAACTATGAAAATGAAACCTGGAGTCCAGCTGCTGGATATCAAATCTTTCAAGTGCACCAACACAAACTTTGCCCACACATCCTGATCATTCCAAAATCAAAATCACCTCTGTATCAAGATTAATATAAAGTGTATACTGTGATCATTTCCTACACCCACATTGCCACCATTCCATCATCCGGGGGAAGACAGGAAATTTCAAATATAATTAAACTAGACATCACATTAAGGGAAGGTGGTGCCCTTATGATTACCT
>NW_007492002.1:0-279 GCF_000475195.1 Diaphorina citri
ACATGGAAATAAAAGGAAATGAGATTACATTGAAAATTGACGGAGTTATGATAGGGGTAAAAATGCGTCGAAATGTTTAAGGAGGGGGCTAGCTTTTCGCCGAATTGAGGGTAAACCTCCGTCTCTTAAAACCTTGGCGGTAAACCCCTTTATGAAATAAAATAAAAAGAAACTCGTCCACAACATTTTGTTTAAAACTCTTTTCCCCCTCCCTCATGTTAGCTACGCCTCTGGTAAAGACTGATTAAGATGGATGGATAAAACCCCCAACTCTATTTT
>NW_007492003.1:0-279 GCF_000475195.1 Diaphorina citri
ACGCTGAGTGTGAAAGTTCTCAGAACGGTTTGTACCATAGGTAACATTTTTTTTTATTATTATTGTTATTGTTGTTTTTTTTAATGAGAAACACACGATTGTAGGTACCTACATTAATGTTTAATATTTTAATGAGAAAGATCTTGAATGTCTTGCTGAGGAATATTGACCCCATTATAAAAGCAATTAGTTGGTAGATACTAAATTCTCAACATACTTATCTTGTACCTAATACCTATACATATACAACCTACAGGGGATGATAACAATAATAATAAT
>NW_007492004.1:0-279 GCF_000475195.1 Diaphorina citri
GACTTTTCAGAAACCTGGAAAAATCTCGGCCAATGGTAATGTACACGGTTGCTATGGCACCCACAATAAATGACCTGACCTAACTATACTTGGGTACTTTTGATCAGTTCTACAATAGACGAGACGTCGCGTCGTAAGACTAGAAATCTGACCAAGTGTAACCGCATCCACATTCTGAAATAGGTAAGTATATAACAATGTGCAACCTTACAGAGAACAACACACCTACTCGTAAAAGCAAGATTTTCCAGCAAACTTTTGACAAAGTACGGACATTAG
>NW_007492005.1:0-279 GCF_000475195.1 Diaphorina citri
ATGAAAATGTCGGTTTACCTCCTCTTCCATTCCTAATCCAGGTTTGTGCAGTATGTGTGAGTGTGCGAAATTGTAGAGGCTTTAGCAAAACCCCTCGGATTACAACGTACTCATTGTGTGATTAACACATGAAACTTTTGTTCCCTCAAATAAAGTCACCCAAATCTCTCTCTCTCTTTCCCTCCCTTTCTCTCTCTCTCGCTCACTCACCCTCTTTCTTTCTCTTTTTATTTCTTCCTTTCTCTCTCTTTCTGTCTTCCTTCCAATTTATCTTTATTT
>NW_007492006.1:0-279 GCF_000475195.1 Diaphorina citri
GGTCCCAAATTCGGATACTTTTAAGATAACTCTACAAAATAATGTTATTAACTTATTACAATAAATTTACAAGAGAGTGTATATGATATGGGTCAAATATGGTACCTATGCATAATTCCCCCATTCTATATTTCTTGGACTGAAACTTTTTCAGCAAAACTAATTTCACTGTTCACACAAGCACTTGTCCCTCGATATTAATTGTGTTTCAAGTGTTGTGCTGTCCGCAATATTTTCAATTCGCTCACGTACATGTTAATAAATAATTAGTCACTGTAA
>NW_007492007.1:0-279 GCF_000475195.1 Diaphorina citri
AATCAACAGACTGTGGATATGTGTACAATGGAGCTTTGAAAAAATTTAAGTTGTGTACAATAATGCTTTGTTGAAAAGTTATAAAACAAATTTTCTTTGCAGATAAATTGTACATGAAAAGGAACATTTCAGTCTCATTTTGACAGTATAAACAATAAACAGGGTACAAAAAATAGAATACTTTCACTGGGTCTTCTGTCTTTCTTTAAAGTAGGTATAATCGGAAGTTATAAACCATATAGGTAGGTACATATATTTATAGCATAGCAGATTATTTAT
>NW_007492008.1:0-279 GCF_000475195.1 Diaphorina citri
GGACTTTAAACAGGGAGTATACTAGCCGGAATTTCCCTTGCTTGCAAAGGTTGAGTGCGAAGGGCATCCACCCGTAAAATTTGTAGCCAATACCAAATGTCAGCCCAAAGCAATCACCCTAGTTAGGGCTGAATGATGTAAACCTGAACAGATAAGGTTTGCTCTTTTCCTATCCTGTCTTCCTTCTCTCTTTGATTTCGAGAAGATGAGACCTTAGCAGTTAGGTACAGTTCTCTCTAAGAAGGGAAACAGGGGGGTTTCCCCCCTAGAAGGAAAGGG
>NW_007492009.1:0-279 GCF_000475195.1 Diaphorina citri
GAAATATAGAGAAGGAGGGAGGGAGAGAGAGAGAGAGAGAGAACTCAAAAGTTTTCTACATGAAAAGACAGATAGAAAAAGTAAAAAAGAGACAGAACTGTGCGGTGAACCTCTTCATGGCTTGTGTACAAAATCTTAGTTTGCTTTATGATAAGGCATCTATAGGTAATTAAGTATTTCCAAACTAGGACAATTTGTCAATTAACAATATCACAGATGAAAGACGCAAAGTAGGGACCTTGTCTTCACTTAACTAGGAAAAGTTATATCTCGAACAGA
>NW_007492010.1:0-279 GCF_000475195.1 Diaphorina citri
TTTTTTTTTTTTTTTTTTTTTTTTTTTTTTTTTTTTTTGTAGCCAAAACCAAATGTCAGGCCAAAGCAATCATCCTAGGACTGACTGAGAGGCTGATGAAAAACGTTGAAACCGTCTGAATATGGGAGAAGGGGAAGACGAGGAATCACTGATCAAAACTACAGAATGGGCTCCTACAGAATCATATGGACCCTTGATCAGAGTCAATAGACAGATTTCGCAACGCATTTTTTTTGGGGATCGTGACGATGCTCGACGAGTTTTGGTTTCTGCGCATGA
>NW_007492011.1:0-279 GCF_000475195.1 Diaphorina citri
TCTCATCCAGGGAAAAGGTTTTTTTTTTTTTTTTAGAACCATGGTATCGTCACTTAAACCAGACATTTCGGTTAAAACCAGTTTTGTTGGTTTAACATTTTAAACAATACATTGTAATGTCTACATTGTACAGCAGCATGAAATGCTTGACCTAGCCGATCACCCAACCAGGCATGAGATGTAGCTTGTAGACCACAATACTCAGCAGTTCATGGATGAAATTTGGTCTTCAAAAAACAAGAAGGTAAATTTTCAACAAAAAAAAAAAAAAAAAAAAAT
>NW_007492012.1:0-279 GCF_000475195.1 Diaphorina citri
TGCGCCCTGGGCGGGACTCAAAACCGCGATCTAACGTTTAAAAGGCAGACACGCTACCCTCCAAACTAACTTTTTTTTTAGGGGGCGCAGTTTGAGACTTTCTGGGATTTTTTTCTATTTTTCCCCTAAAATAATATGTGTCTGATTCACTCTTTCCCCTAATTTATATTCACGGACAGAAACTAGCCCCTCCTAAATTCTTTTTTTCCTTTCCTTCCTCCCTACCCCCTTCCAACCTTCTCTTCCTCCCTCTTGCTTCCCAATAAATCTCTCCCCCAC
>NW_007492013.1:0-279 GCF_000475195.1 Diaphorina citri
ATTTTTCTTCTATTGATGTTTATTTCTCTCTTTGCACTGTCCAAAGAGAAACGTAGGAATTAGGAATGCAGGAAAAAGAAACGGACTACATCAGCGTTCAAGAATGCACAATGAGTAGGGACTGAAGGAAAATTTATGTAAACATGTACGTAAATATTGTAAATATTTCATGGAGATGCTGAGAAATATCTTAGTTTGCTCGATGCACTTGATTGTACTATTGGAAAAAGCTGGTGCGAACATCACACGACTTTATTCTATTCCTTTGGAAAACTTGGA
>NW_007492014.1:0-279 GCF_000475195.1 Diaphorina citri
TTTTCAATATCTCACACTCAGTTTTCCATTTCCTTGTTTCTCGGGGAAGGAAGTTTTGCAACAACGGCAAACATCAATATTTTCATAGGCTGAAATACTCAAATCTCACTACGAAAAAATCCCGAGCGTCATAAGATAGGGGACTTTCTGCTCCTCCCTCTACAGCCAGGCCTGAAACCCCATAGGGACAACCATTATGGGGCAGGGATGGACAAAGTCCTTAGCGTAACTAATGCGATGATTTCCAATTTGAATTGTGTAATGGACTGTTTTGTTAAT
>NW_007492015.1:0-279 GCF_000475195.1 Diaphorina citri
AAAGAAGTCATACCCAATTAAGAAACATTTACGTAACGAAAGAATCGAAAGAAAATAGCTCTGGGGAGAAAGAGAGAACTGAAACCTATCCAGAACACACAAAGAGAGTTCGGGAAATGGAGAAGAAACATCTAATGACAATATGAGGAAGAGGAATAGGGGTGTGGGAATGAGGGAGAGGCATGGAGGAGGAAGACACTCTGCAGAAACAAGCGGGAGGAGAAACAGTGTCAATAGAGACAAGAAAGAAATGATTGAAGGAAAAGGTAGAAGAAAAGG
>NW_007492016.1:0-279 GCF_000475195.1 Diaphorina citri
TCTCACCACTTTTATAGGCCGACATTTTTGGATAGGAACTTGGCCTTTTTTTTTCACATTTGTGTTTTTGTGGGGATTTATAAACAACAGTTTCGATCTCGGAACCACTGGCTTTCTCCTATCCTGTCCTTCTTCTCCTCTCTTCGATTTTGGGACGATAAGACCTCCATTGTTACAGTTCTCGCTATCAAACATCTTGAACCAGCGTAGTTAGCTTAGTTGGTAGTGCGTCTGCCTTGTAAGCGCTAGGCCGCGGGTTCGATTCCCGCCCGGGGCGGA
>NW_007492017.1:0-279 GCF_000475195.1 Diaphorina citri
ATTCTGTCTATAATGTCTATATTTAGATACATTCACCACGGTAAAACAATAGAACTTAGAAAAGGGTACCCATATCAGTCACAATATAAACTCTCTGTAGGTTAGGCTCATGTGCCTCATAGTATTTCATTATCTACCTAGGTAATCTTGGTCGTAGGTATACATATATTGGGACTATGACATAATAGTCTGAACATCACAGACTCTGTATTACTCTTTAAAGCTGAATTTAGACGCGACTTTTCAAACTCACGTAAAGACGGTAACATTCAAACAATT
>NW_007492018.1:0-279 GCF_000475195.1 Diaphorina citri
AAGGACATTGTATTGTAGGGGGAGGGCACAAAACTTACTCCTAAAACTTGTGCGAAACTATCGAAGGGCACAATTTTTTTGTTTCCTACTCCTAAAAAAGAGTACAAAGTTATGGGAAACTATCACTCTTTATCGATCGAGAATACAATGTAGAATCACTAAAGCCCTTAGTTATACAGTAAAGTAAAACACCCACTTGAAAAAAAAAAGACTACACCCTCCCTATTTTTATCATGTTGGAATAGGACTGAAAAGTCCCTTCAACAATGCAGTTTATGA
>NW_007492019.1:0-279 GCF_000475195.1 Diaphorina citri
GAGAAGGTTTCAGGTGGTCCGCGAGAGGTGAGTAAGGAAAAAGTCATCGTGTCTCTATTTTATATAACATACCTTAATATTATATATCATATAAAGATTTAGCACAAGCCACGAATATCACCTTATTAAGTAAAAGAAGAAAAGTGCATAGTATACAATTCCTTAGCAAATTGCTAAACAACAAAATCAATTGCCCATAATATATCTTCTAGAAAAAGTCAAAATTAACACTCCAAATATAAATTTAAGGAATGACAATTTTCGACCTTTCAATATAAA
>NW_007492020.1:0-279 GCF_000475195.1 Diaphorina citri
TTAATGCCGTTATCATGAGGGAAACACCTCAATGCAGCTGGGATAAGCAACGTGTTTCCTGGCTTTTTTTCTGACCAAGTTCACGGGTCATATTGCTTACGCTTATATCTACATAAAAACGGCACTCCATTTCCGTATATGACTTACGCCTACTGAAAAACATCATTCTACGAATTCTATGAAAAACAGAAAAAAATCTTTCAAAAAATTAAAATTAAAAAACAAAATGTAACTTTTCCTTCTTATCTTAATATTCTGTTAGATTTAGATAATACACTA
>NW_007492021.1:0-279 GCF_000475195.1 Diaphorina citri
CCGTACACAAAAAGGCCCCGTGGCTTAGGTGTACGAGCAAACAGCCCCAAAAGATGGGTTAAGCTTATACGAATCATCTCTAATATTCTTCACGAAAAGTACACTATTGAACTTACTTGTGCCCTCGTACTGAGTAGGAACTGATGGTACTGTATGATTTGTTTGATAAAGAACTCCTCATAGATAGGATTATAATCTTCTGCTTTAACATGTACCGCATTCACACGCGCTTTCATGATCTCTCCAACCACATCCTTCAGACGTCTTCCTCTTTTGCCA
>NW_007492022.1:0-279 GCF_000475195.1 Diaphorina citri
CGAAAAAGTTTATCACTCATTCGCCCAAAAGAGCAAAAGAAATGCTCTGTCTTAGCAAAGAGGACTTGAGGTCAATTATAGGCCTCTACACAGGACATTGCAGCCTCAGTTACCACCTAAACAAAATGGGTATAGCTGAGACACCTACCTGCCGTCTATGCAAAGAGGCACCAGAAACGGCGGAACACATCATATGTGAATTGTGAATGCGGTGTTGCCTCTCACAAACGACTGATATACTTCTCAAGGATGATCATAACACCTAAAGAAGTCAAAGAA
>NW_007492023.1:0-279 GCF_000475195.1 Diaphorina citri
GATGGTTGACTGCGGTTCAGGATGAGCCAATTAAACATGGCTAGAGACCATCACAGCGGAGTATGGTAGATAAAAAAAGATACCTTTATTCTGCCATTCGGCGAAAGCTAGAGCGGCTACAACAACATCCCAAGAGCCAGCTAGACCTGTACCCATAAACAACCTGGAGTGTCTTTCTCCTATTCTGTCTTCCTTCTCTCATCGAATGCGTGACGATAGGACATCATACCTCCTAAGAAAAGTCTTGCTAATAATGTGTTATGTTCTCTAACCCCCGCT
>NW_007492024.1:0-279 GCF_000475195.1 Diaphorina citri
GGTACTTGGGTAACTTTAGTGGGATAATATTATGATGTAACTATATTGCTGAGATACATATATCTGTTTCGTGTTATTTATTAAATTCATTGTATATTTTTAATGGGGTATCTACCCGCTAACGAGGCGATGTTAAAATAGAGGAACTTTATTGGTTCTCAAAATGAGCAAAAGTATTAGTTAGTAATGATTTGTTTGATAAAATAAATACAAGAATAACGAAAAGGGATAGTTGAAATTAAAATATTTAGTTAGGAAATCAATTAATTATTATACTGA
>NW_007492025.1:0-279 GCF_000475195.1 Diaphorina citri
CCTAAAAAATTTAAATTAATAATAATAAAATCAGGACCCCAACTGTACATAAAACAAAGTCAAGGTATTTCATGTGTTGAGGGAAGAGGAAGAGGGGAAGAGATCATGAAAGAAAGAGAAAGATCATGGCAACAAAACGAATGTAGACCCCAGGTCTACAGTTTTATGTTAACACCAAGTAATGTCTACATGTTAATTTTGACATTAAGTTAAAAGCGCTTGCGCAGAAGCAGAAGTCAACAAGTGATCAAGAACGGAAAAAAGTGTCATGCGCACAGA
>NW_007492026.1:0-279 GCF_000475195.1 Diaphorina citri
AAACACCCTATACTTTTGTTTTTCTTCAAAAAATTCAACGACTTTACAAGTGAAATTTCAAATTTCGACGACTTTTAAATCCGATGATAGGTAGTTGTTTTACTTTTACATCCTTACTATCCAGGAAAGTAACTAGGATTTGAACCCAGCACCTTCGGGTTGAGAGTCAGTGTTAACTGTTCGGCCACAGAAGTGGTTCTAGCTACTGAGGGTTCTAGTTACTTCTTATCTCAATGTACTATTACTTACCTTGTCCTGTTCAATATCTTTGGTTCTACT
>NW_007492027.1:0-279 GCF_000475195.1 Diaphorina citri
CAGGGTGTATGGAATGTGGGTGGGTGTGGGATGGGTACTTGTTTGTTATTCTCTCTTCTCCCCTTCCAGCCTCTTTTTCAACCGGAAGTCCCCAACCCCTTTCTCCCTTTCCTCTCCTTTCTTCTCAATCTAAATCTTTGTATGAGTTTCAGGACTTTCAGGCCATGACCAGCCATGTCAATCGACTTCGGTCGGCTGTAGTGTAGGCGTACATACCTTTATGTATATTGTATATGATCCTATTTTGGGTCCTGGCGATGTCGATCGACTTTTTTTTTT
>NW_007492028.1:0-279 GCF_000475195.1 Diaphorina citri
ATGTACAAATTAATGTCCTATGTCCTTTCATAAAAAGCGGCAAAATCCGCAAATATGTAGTCAGAAAATTATCTAGCTACTAATATCTAGTCCTAGGCTTGCCAAATATCCGAAATGTCGATCCTGGACGTTTGGCAAGCCTAATATCTAGTCCCTTTGTTTAAAATGTTTGCCAAAATTTGTCAATCCGTTGATTACAGATCAATTCGTTCGAGACATCGTAAATGAAACACATTAACATACAAACCACATGAAAATCTGTCTGTTTTGAGTTTGAAC
>NW_007492029.1:0-279 GCF_000475195.1 Diaphorina citri
CACCAAATTTCATACAATATCGGACTAGGCAATTGCGAGTTACAGCGGCGGAACAAACAAACATCCTAACCAAATGCAAAACTGTCGAGTTTAAAATGTAGACCTAAATCTAATCAATTTCTATGTATGTTGTCTGAGAAGTAGGTATGATTTTTTGGCAACCCAAATTTTGAGCAGTCCGTCAATAAAATTTATTGACTGTTTTTCTCTTTAAATTCTTCCCTCGTCAGGAAACCAGCCGTGTCTGCCAAGGCTATGAAGTTGGGAAGCAAGAGTCAC
>NW_007492030.1:0-279 GCF_000475195.1 Diaphorina citri
TTAGGTGGGCGAATAAACGGTACACTTACCCTATTAAGCACTATTATTATTATCATCATCACATAGGGGGTCCAAAATTTGAACGCACCCAAACTTAAAAGAGTTAATTAGTGTTGACAGTGCATATTACATCTACATATTCACAAGGGATAGTTGGACGTCATACAGAAAAGAATCATCCAAAAATACATGTACATTTGAATTAGTGCTCACTTGAATACTCGGTCTACCCGGTACCTGAACTACTCGCTATTCGAGTATCGAGTAATACCCGAGTAG
>NW_007492031.1:0-279 GCF_000475195.1 Diaphorina citri
AATTTTGAACAAAGTGTAAAAGACTGCTGAGTTAAAATCAGGTAGTAACAGGTTTTGTATTTTCATTGTCTTTCAGATTGAGCAAGAAAAGCAAAAATAAAGAAAAAAGCGATTCAGATCGCAAAATATGCCAGTTTGATTTATCTCTGATAAAACCTAAGGATTCGGAAATCACATGTGGCCAGGAGGATCTAAAATGCAAGTCATGCGGTTTTCTGTCCATCTCCATGTCTGACTTATTGCAACATAATGAGACATGTAAAAAGTTGGTAAAAGTAT
>NW_007492032.1:0-279 GCF_000475195.1 Diaphorina citri
TTGGTTGTAGTAGTTAGTTGATTACTCATTGAAGTAACCTTGAGGGTGATCAAGACCAGAATGATTAGGGATGATTAATGCACGAGGAAGAGGGGGGGAGGGGGTTGATTTCTGATGATGTCATCGGATGCTGAGATGTTGTAGCAATTTCTATTTTTCCAAGAGTTTTTAAAGAGGTCCTTCAATTTAACGTCACAATACCATTGTGCGAGGATAACTGGATAGTTCAGAAATTAATGTTTTTACGTACTTTCTATTATATTAAGGAGCGCGGCAGCG
>NW_007492033.1:0-279 GCF_000475195.1 Diaphorina citri
TATGTCGTATAGGTATCTATCTGAGTACTTATAGATAGCAGAATAAATACCAACATATTTCATAAGCCCTCATAGCCTCTAAACCTGTACGTAATACCTACTTACAACAAAGTACCTATAAAAAACAATGTAGGCAATGTCAGAGATAAAATAAAAATGGTTAAATAATAAACAAACAAAGAGGCAAATAATGACAAAGATATCATGAAGTACTGATGAAATAACATTATGATCAATGTAGGTATTTCGCCCAAGCACTGCAAAACAATCTGAACAGTC
>NW_007492034.1:0-279 GCF_000475195.1 Diaphorina citri
TTCTCCTTTGCCGTATTATCTTTTACAATACTTTTATTAATATTATTATCCTTCCTGCGTCCTTCTTTTCTTTTTCTTGTTCTTCTTCCTTCTTTTTTTTTTCTTTTCCCTCTTTTTTTCCTTTTTCTTCTTTTCTTCTTCTTCCTTCTTCTTTTCTTCCTTCTTCTTCTTCCTTCTTCTTCTTCTTCTTCTTTCTTCTTCCTTCTTCTTCTTCTTCTTCTTCTTCTTCCTTCTTCTTCTTCTTCTTCTTCTTCTTCCTTCTTCTTCTTCCTTCTTCTT
>NW_007492035.1:0-279 GCF_000475195.1 Diaphorina citri
CCTTTGCTTCCTCGCTTTCTTCGTCGCATAGGGAGGGAGGCAGGGGGGGAGTATGCAAATTCATAATCTCCACAACACTTACCCGTGGCGAATTTGTGGGGGCTCCGGGTTGGGGGTTCGAAAACTACCTTGAAAAACCCTTTTGGAAGAAGAAGAAAAAAAAAACCTTTTGAAGTGCCAGTGTGCCACGTGTACCCAAAAAGGTAATTTTGGTAAAATTAGACGAATCGTGGACCTAACCTACCGCCCTTCAGAGCATCTTCAAATAAAAAGATAATC
>NW_007492036.1:0-279 GCF_000475195.1 Diaphorina citri
TACTTTTGGAAGTTTTATGGCGCAGGAAAACGCTATAAAAATGAGTCTATTTCGTTCTTGATATTAGGACGGGTCAAAGAGACCCTCCACAAAAGCCGAAACATAAAAAAGTTACTACGAGTATAGAATAGACTAAACTACATAGTGAATGGTTTAGGATTTTTATGATTCTCAATTTTTATCGAATCTCCTAAACTCACCTATCGTGATTTGATCTCTGGTCAAAGGTATCAGCTACTTAACGTGATATATTAAATTGCAGTGTCTACACAAAATAAA
>NW_007492037.1:0-279 GCF_000475195.1 Diaphorina citri
ACTCGTAATAATTATTAGCACACTCCACATAACTCCTAAATGGTAGGGAATAAACGATTTTTTCCCCAAGTGAGAAAAATTAATATTTTAAAAATAATTTATGTGAAACATGTGCACTAGCATAATTGAGAGTAATGGAATTTATTAGCACATTCCTGTGGATCTTGTAAAAATTCTGGCGGAACAGACACAAGAGCTTAGCAAAACATTATGAACCGTGATGTCTGGTATCTGAGACTACTAAATCAACAAACACAAAAGTAAACAAAATACAACTAA
>NW_007492038.1:0-279 GCF_000475195.1 Diaphorina citri
GACCACCTGAAACCTTCTCACGGACCATAGTTTGGGAATCCCTGTCCTAAACAGATAAGGTTCGTTCTCGGAACGGCTGGCTTTCTCCTATCCTATTCTTCTCGTCTTCGATTTCGGGATGATAAGACCTTAACACTTACAGTTCCTATCAAACCTCTTTAACCCTTTCGGTTCTCAGATGCAGAGAAGCAACATGCAATGGAGTGGAATTTTGCATTCTTTTGCTTGTTTGTTTTTTTGGGTCAGCATAACTTCAGAATGGTGTTTCCAATTTCGATG
>NW_007492039.1:0-279 GCF_000475195.1 Diaphorina citri
ATTGTTCTGACAATGATAAAGGTCAGAGGTTATCTTTAGATTTATTGTGATTGAGAGAAGAGATCCTATGTCAATGATGAATCAATTGAACAAGAATTTTAATTTCTTAAATGAAATATGTATTCATAGAGGTAGGTAGATTTGTATGAATGGAAACATTTGGTGTCATTGGAGAAATATACACACATTATACAAATATTACAAATGTAAATGTAAATGCAATTTCTTTGTGTTATTATGTCACAACTTTGGTGCTCACTGCAGCATTGTAGGATTTTT
>NW_007492040.1:0-279 GCF_000475195.1 Diaphorina citri
GAAACGAAATACAATTCTGTAATCCAGTTAATATTACTTATTCAAAACTATATCACGTAAAAAAACTTCTTCTAAGTTTGAAGAACCAAGTAGGGTTTCCATGGCCGCTGCCCAGTTCCCCCGCTGAATAGCAAGGGATATCCTTTGTATGGATCTTCAAACTTGGAAGAAGTTCCTCCCAGTATTTCCTAACTCAGGCCCGGTTTTATCATTTCAGGACGCACACCACTAAGCCATGTCACGCCAGAACCACCCCTATGGGTCCAGGGATTGGGGACG
>NW_007492041.1:0-279 GCF_000475195.1 Diaphorina citri
TTAAAGAAAAGGAAAATAGCCCGTCCGTTTTTCCCTCGCGAATGAAGACCGATAAAGAAATAAAGTTCGAACCAAGATCCTCTTGACTCAGAGCTGAACACGTGAAGGTTCGTACTGTACTGTATTACCATTATCTTAGTGATAACTTTCAGACTGATAAAGAATTCTTATCACCTCTTCAGATCTTTAGGGTCTTCGGATGTAGATATGTGCCTCATGCTTTGTCACAAGTTAATTTTTGACGTACCTAATTCGTAGATATTTTCTTATCCTAATTTT
>NW_007492042.1:0-279 GCF_000475195.1 Diaphorina citri
CTAGTCAGATATCTTGTCCCATGTGTGATATTTTCAACATATTCAACTAAACTTTCTTGAATTGATCTTTACTTTTACTAACCGCTCGTGTTGATTTTCTAGCTTCGAAAACGTCCTTAAGCTCGCCACTCACACTCGGACCTTCTGAAATCTGACAGCAGACGGTCGGAATTTAAGTGGCGGATAAAGCTTGAGACCTAGGTCTGAAAGACCGTGTTCTGAACCTTTTTCCGCCTCACACGTTCCAACGGTTTGAGCGTGAGTGGCTGGCATTGGCAT
>NW_007492043.1:0-279 GCF_000475195.1 Diaphorina citri
AGTAATTATTTATTTATTTTTAATTACTTGACATTGATTAGACCTTTTGACAATCTTACATTATAAAAACAAGATCCATTCATATTTCACATTTCATATTATTCACACACTGATTGCTCCATCTCCTGAATCACAAGTATCACAACACCTAGAAAACTGAAATTTGGTAGGAATATTCCTTTTGTGAGTTTTGCAGTTTTGTGGTCTAGGTGTGCAATAAGAAAGGATTTTGCGAAAATCTAAACCGATCCTGAGATATGATCAATTTTTGATTGCTAA
>NW_007492044.1:0-279 GCF_000475195.1 Diaphorina citri
TCTGACCAGCACTACAGGCAACATAGTGTCAGACTTATCAGACTTGGTCTAATATTATTTATGCTGACTATGCTAACAGTCAGTAGACGTCGCGTCAGCACTTTTGCGAAATATTTCCAACAAGACTGCCTTACTAGCTGCTACTTGTTTGATAAACTTTATCATCCCCCTGCTTATTACTTACATTGTTATTGACAAACATGTATAGCAAATAATCCACAATACACGATTTTTTTGTACAACAGTACTGTTTGTTATTGCTCCAATATGAATAACACA
>NW_007492045.1:0-279 GCF_000475195.1 Diaphorina citri
AGGGCAAAATAAGCCATGGACGCTAGGTTTCTCTTGGCAGATGCCAGCATCATTCTATTCCTCTGCTCTGTGGACATCACAGACATATTGTAACAGCCCACTAGACTAAGGTCGGCCATCATTCGGGTTTGCCTAGGGAGGAAAATAAACACATCAGTGAATTAGACTTCAGACGGGTAGCTTGTTGCTGAATAAAAAGTTAAACACCTGCCTCGGTGGTGTAGTGGTCAAGGCGCTCGCCTGGTAAACAGGAGGGCGTGGGTTCAATCCCAGCCGAGG
>NW_007492046.1:0-279 GCF_000475195.1 Diaphorina citri
CAGGCTCTCGGCTCGTACTTTTTAAGTTAAGATGCCAGTCTAGTTTGCTTGGAAGGCAAGGCGTGTGCCTTGTAAGCGCTAGGTTGCAAGATCGATTCCTGCCCAAGGCGTACATCCTAAACAGATAAGGTTCGTTCTCGGAACGGCTGGCTTTCTCCCTATTCTGCCATCCTTCTCTCTTCGATTTCGGAACGATAAAACCTCCGTTCTTACAGTTCAATCTATCAAACTTTTCCTGATGGTTATTCTTTTATGATAAATTCCCAGTGCTTACTGTAG
>NW_007492047.1:0-279 GCF_000475195.1 Diaphorina citri
TTTTTAGGTTTAATGAAAGGAATGTAGGTAACTATTGGGGTCTTATCGTCCCGAAAACAAAGAGAAGGAAGACAGGATAGGAGAAAGCCCAATCCTTCCGATGGTAAAGTTCGCCCCTGGGCGGAAATCAGATTCTTGACTCTTGAGTGGAAGGTAACCCACTAGGCGAGGTTATCGTCGGAGGCGCTCTCTACCACCTAACCTTTAGAGCTCCATTATTATGTGGCAAACTTCTCAAATAAATGAGGGTAAAATTCCATGCCTCGGCTGGGATCGAAC
>NW_007492048.1:0-279 GCF_000475195.1 Diaphorina citri
CTATATCTCTCTTTTCCCTCTTCTCTCTCTCTCTCTCTCTCTCTCTCTCTCTCTCTCTCTCTCTCTCTCTCCCGTCAGACATAAAAGTTCGGCGTCAAAATTTCTTTGATCCAGACCCCCCTCCCCAAAGTTTGAGTCTTTTCTCATATAGGCAAAGTTTATTCGACATTTTGTGTTTAGATAGTCAAATGTCTAACTAAGGCAGTGTTTCTTAATTGGTGTTCCGCGGAACCTAGGGGTTCCACGAGCTGACGGCAAGGGTTCCGCGAGATATTTTGG
>NW_007492049.1:0-279 GCF_000475195.1 Diaphorina citri
CCTTTATTATTACGATAGTAATAAAAAAAAGGTATAGTGGACGGGCTATTGTATTCGCTTCGGTGTCGTCTGTCAGTCTGTCTGTCTGTCTGCCCCCATAGAAGTCTGTCCAAACCTGGTCGACCTATATATCAAATTAAAGGTCTTTTCACCAGGAGCACGAAAATGGTGGTGCAAACTTTGTCCAAAAAACCATAAAGCCAAAAAACAAAGAAAAAAAAAAACAAAAAAAAAACTGGTTTTTGGGGGATTTTTTTTCACATTTTCTCACACAAATGA
>NW_007492050.1:0-279 GCF_000475195.1 Diaphorina citri
TATTATGGGAACTACATCTTTCTGATTTCCCATGAGTTCACGTAACGTGACGTGATAGTAGTGTGTTACTATCTACTTTTACTCTCCATTTGATTTTGGCTTTCTCCTTTTACGGGCAGTGTAAAATAGTCTTATAAAACACTATAGTCAGTAACTAGTAACTAGCTTACTACTCACTCTCTAGAAAAACTTTATACCTACTGTGAATTATTAAGTAAGTAGGTATTTTAAAGTGAGAAGTAGGTACTTTGAGGAATGTGCCACAGATTCAGCTGTCCA
>NW_007492051.1:0-279 GCF_000475195.1 Diaphorina citri
AAAATCTAGCTGTACAGCGAACAATCTAACTGTAGAACGAACAACTTATTATGCAACCAAGAAAAATACATAATCCAACTTTTCACAATCGGAATTTTTCCTTCTCACTGAAAAAGTGAGGAACTAAAGATGCAAATCCAGTTCTGGGTATGTTTGGAATTTGGATCACTCTATTCTTGATATCGATGCTACGTATGATCGCTTCTACAGAGAAAACTTCAAAATCAGTTGGACCTTCTCTGTGTCCGAGAAATGCGTTTTACCTGCGAAAAATCTAGC
>NW_007492052.1:0-279 GCF_000475195.1 Diaphorina citri
CGCAACCAATCAGATATAATTGACCAGTACACAGGTACATACCTACCTACCTAGTTGAACGAGAGGGAGAAAGAGATAAAAAACAAAAGAGTGATAGAAAAAAACGGAAAAAGAAGCAGAGGGGAGACAGGGAGAAAGAAAAAGAGATCAAAAAATAATGCGGATAGGACAGGACATTAATTAGAAAAAAGCCAAATGAAGAGGGAGAATGACAAGGAAATGAGAAGGGGAAGAAGAAGAAAAAGAGGAGGAGGAGAAGGAGGAGGAGGAGGAGGAGGA
>NW_007492053.1:0-279 GCF_000475195.1 Diaphorina citri
TTTTTTTTACAATTCAAGCGTCAGGGCCATGTGTGACAATTGTAAATAATGTCTTAAATTATAATGAAATTTGGTCATCATATTTTAGGCCAGATCGGCCTTATCAAGACTTATAGTGACCATCTTTTTCGAGTCTGTAAGTTCACTGAGCTACTTGTAGACTTGGACTGAGAATCGAACCTGGTACCTTCTACATAAGTATCCTGAAGACAACCAGTGTGCATCCCTAACCTCTGGCCGTTGTGGCGCCCCGAACAAAACCAATCATAAAATAAATAT
>NW_007492054.1:0-279 GCF_000475195.1 Diaphorina citri
TTAGGGTAAAAGAACACTCAAATAAGCATCATTCAATAGGATAAGAAAAGTCGTGTGATGTTCACACCAGATTTTTTTCTTCTTCTTTTTTATTTGTCGTTGGAAAACCTATACAATACCTAGGTAGCTAGGTACAATATATGTATAGGTAATAGTACCTAGGTATGACCGATAAAAAATAAAATAACGGAAAGTAAAAATTACAAGCGGAAAAAAGAGAAGAATAATTATTATTGTTAGAAATGTTTCCAGACTTTGAACATGACCACAATTTCCTAT
>NW_007492055.1:0-279 GCF_000475195.1 Diaphorina citri
TAATTATGTAGGTAGATATTCTTGGAACCACCTGTAGTTAGGTATTTCTAGTAGCGCGGTCAAACTTTCTTGACTTGGCGGGGCGAAGCGCTACCGCGCTCCTTAATTAAAGCAGCATTAATACTATGGTCGATAGATGTCGAGGGAAGTTTGTTAAAATGTATTATTCAATTTTTTCTCTCTTCATGTCACCAAAATTCTTTGATCTTCTTCTTCTTCTTCTTCTTCTTCTTCTTCTTCTTCTTCTTCTTCTTCTTCTTCTTCTTCTTCTTCTTCTTC
>NW_007492056.1:0-279 GCF_000475195.1 Diaphorina citri
GGAGACAGTACCTATTTTTAGGGGGGAAACTAATGGTTTCTCACGCCCCGGCCGGTAGTAGCCAAACGGCCGCTGAAGCTGTATCTAATTTCCTTAACATTACGGTGTCGGAATTTGACGTGTAAGCGTGACGTGTCACCTAATGCATCACATGTGTCTCATAAAGTGGCCGCACATATTCACATTTTTCACCATTTGACCCACATAGGGTAAGTGTACCATTTATTCGCCCACCTAAAAAACGTACCATTTATTGGCCCACCTGTACCATACGCCACA
>NW_007492057.1:0-279 GCF_000475195.1 Diaphorina citri
CAGCCGTTCCGAGAACGAACATTATCCCATCAGGATAAAATCCGCCCCAGGCGGGAATCGAACTCGCGGCCTAGCGCTTACAAGGCAGACGCACTACCAACTAAGCTAACTAGGCTGGACCTAATCCTTAGAGCTCTGTTATTGTTGCCAAATTC
Source organism: Diaphorina citri (assembly GCF_000475195.1). NCBI lineage: Eukaryota > Metazoa > Arthropoda > Insecta > Hemiptera > Psyllidae > Diaphorina > Diaphorina citri. The sequence goes on from NW_007492057.1 coordinate 156, forward strand.
TCAAATAAATGAAATGAAATTCCATGCCTCAGCTGGGATTGAACCCGCGCCCTTCCTATTGATCGAACGGTAGCTAATACTCGTAGCTAGCTAGCTAATACAGGGGCACGGTTGGTCCAGTGGT
>NW_007492058.1:0-279 GCF_000475195.1 Diaphorina citri
GGAAGCTTCTTCCAGTTTGCTATTACTATCGACCTTGTTCTCCTCGGCCTTTTCATCATCGTCATCTTCTTCATCATCATCGTCGTCCTCTTCATCATCGTCTTCCTTATCGTCCTTCTTATCGTCATCGTCATCATCATCATCGACCAATTTGATAGCAGTGTCGACCAAATCGTCATCGTCATCGTCTTCTTCGTTGTCGTCGTCGTCTTCTTTGCTTTGGACGACGCCGTCGGGTTTTGAAGTCGAGGAGACCTCCATCACTTTGTCCGTGCCTGA
>NW_007492059.1:0-279 GCF_000475195.1 Diaphorina citri
ACCTTGTAAACGTCCCATTTAAACATAAATTCGTTTTAAATATTAAAAGCTTTTAAAAGGCTTTTTATGATGCTAAAGTTAGGACGCAGTGATTAGCGCTCGCATGGTGTGGGAGCTTGGAGACTTTGGAAAGTGTATTAGTTTAGAGTTATGTGTAGATGTGTACCTACATGTATTTCTACTGGTGGACATTTATGGACGATTTTGTGTGTTTGCTCATGCTTTAATCTAACTTATCCAATCAACTCTTTTGCCTGTAGTGTGTTCTTAGCTATTTAC
>NW_007492060.1:0-279 GCF_000475195.1 Diaphorina citri
ATCTCTCATGCATAGATAGGAAGATAGGTTAGAGTCAGAGAGCGTCCAGAGAAAAGTGCACATCGTTTTTCGGTTTTTATTTGGTTTTACTTGACCTGACATCTGTGTTTTTGTTTGTTTGTATTAGTAAAACACACATGTATTTTGGATGACGATGACGGTAGGATGATGCGTCAAAAAATTTGGAACTTTACGTACCTAATAAAGCCTTTTTTAAATCATCCTCGCAATGGAAATAGATGAAGGTTTTTGAAACTATAATGTACGAAAGTATTTACG
>NW_007492061.1:0-279 GCF_000475195.1 Diaphorina citri
AAATAAATAATAAAAAAAAGGTTACAGTGATTACATCTCCAAGCTGAGGCCTAACTTTTTGGAGGCCTTAACTTAAAATCTCGAGATCTGCCTTGTTGACAATCACATGTTTTATCCTACCGTATTGAAAAGCGCATTTTTGCTGTTCTCTTCGTTATTTGGTTGTACATGTAAACCATTGCTTGATGAGTTTTGAATTGACCTACTTAAATACCTGTTATTTTAGACTATTGGAAACCTGGTCGATAATAATAATAATAATAATAGACTCTTGAGTGG
>NW_007492062.1:0-279 GCF_000475195.1 Diaphorina citri
ATATTGAATTGAACTGAATTGAATGTTCTCATATATTTTTTCATAATAAATTTGTAGTTTTTGTACAGTAAAAAATCTCCTAAGCTAAGCCTAACTTCTGCGGAGATATATCTCTCATTAACATTGGTCCTCGGAATAGCTAGCTCTCTGATGTCCTATTCGTCTTTCTCTCTTCGATTTCCGAGCGCTAAGACCTCAGCACTCTCAGCAGTTATAGTTTTCTCTATCAAACATCTTGAGAAAAAAAGCTACCCAATAGTAGGTATCTTGTTTTTTTTT
>NW_007492063.1:0-279 GCF_000475195.1 Diaphorina citri
CATCCGAACCATCAGGGTACTGAGACCTCTTCGGGCAATCAATAGGATACCAAGTAAGTCTTTGACTTTGTTTCAAGTTCTTGGACGTTCTTTTATACTTACTAATTACACAGTTTCTGTAAAATAAACGTATCTTTTATCCATATCCGCTACATAAGTTTAAAAATACCCTCCTAAAGCCAGCCAATCACTATCAGGTAAACCTGACGACAGGTACATCTGATCAGGTCTACCTGATATTGTGTGTGCCCATCAGGTATCAGGTAGACCTGACAGACG
>NW_007492064.1:0-279 GCF_000475195.1 Diaphorina citri
CAGATTCAAAGTCCACTGTGCTAACCACTGCACCGTTGAGAGGTTGGTTGGTGATGAAATATAAAATATTTATTTCATCACAAAAAAAAAAGGTACTTCTACCTTTGAATTACATCAAGATAGCCTGATAAATAGGAGGACATATAGGTTCAATCCCCATCAAGGTATGAAATTTTATCCTCAATATAATTTGAGCATTTGACAACAATCTTATATTATAAGAACAAGATCCATTCACTCATTCACATTTCACACACTGATCGCTCTATCTCGAGAACC
>NW_007492065.1:0-279 GCF_000475195.1 Diaphorina citri
GCTAACTAGGCTGGCATACCAACAGTTTAATAGAGCACCTCTTTATTGATATAATTTTGTTAAGTTACATAATTATAAAAAAAAGTAAGAAAAACATAGAAACAAATTACAAATTAAAGTTCTGAAAGAGGAGAAAAGTTAGAGAAGGAGACGAAAGGAGGGTAAAACCCTACTAAAAGCAGTAAAAACATTAGCAGTTACATATACAATGAAGTCAAACCTCTAGCAAACTCAATAGCAGATTGAAAAGCTCTCTGCTTGTTTCAAATGATTTAATTT
>NW_007492066.1:0-279 GCF_000475195.1 Diaphorina citri
GGCAGTTGAGTCTTGTGTAGAAGGTAGAACTACTTGCACACTGTCCAAATTGTCACGTTCACCATGTACTCAATATCAGTTACTTAATTACTTTACATTGCTTGAGATTTTTATTGTACACGAATTAACACGATACTTAGTTTCTTGTGAACAAAAAATAAGGCGACCAAACCGTCAAGAATTAGTCGTGTTATTAACCTGAGATGAGATGTGTATTTCTAAACAGATTCTGCTGAAACACATAAAAAACGAGTTTTTTATTCAAGTAATTTATATACG
>NW_007492067.1:0-279 GCF_000475195.1 Diaphorina citri
GCTCTTGGAGTTGAAGATGATGATAGTGATGAAGGCAATGAAGACAGAGGTGAGGAAAGTATACCCAGTAGAGATGATGACAGGGTTAATTTAGATTGTAAGGAAGTGGATATCTGGTGTTCTATCTGGGTATCATACGCAGTGGCGTAGCGTCCATGTAGGGCGTGTATGGCGGCCATACACTCAAAAATTCCACTCAAGTACCCTTAAATATTGACTTTAAATAATTATTGTATTCTTATTAGATAGATATTGTGATAGAAATTAGTGTCCGCCCTA
>NW_007492068.1:0-279 GCF_000475195.1 Diaphorina citri
CATCATATTCAATATTGCATCAGCCAGGTTGCATCGCATAGGACTTTTCGTGTCATGAGTCCGATGTATCTCCTCCTTCTCCTCTTCCTCTAACTCTTTCATCTTCCTTCTCCTTCTCTTTTTCGTCCTCTTTCTCCTTTTCCTCCTCTACCTCCTTCTCCTCTAGAGCCTTCTCCTCTAGAGCCTTTCTCTCCTTCTGCCGCTGCTCCTCCTCGTTCTCTTCCTCCTCCTTTACAGAGCCCTCATCTCACAGCTCACATTCACTTGTCCAGTCATTAT
>NW_007492069.1:0-279 GCF_000475195.1 Diaphorina citri
TATTCATGAGATGAATTTCAAAATGAAAAAGAACAAAAATAGCGAGATAGGAAGAACACGTTGCTAATGTTTTAAAAATGCAGAGAGCGAAGAACGAGAGTAACCTAAATAAGTATGACAAGAGCAAAAGAGGAGAGGAAATGAATGATGTCATGCTACGAATCTCAGATATAAAAATAAAAGAGAAGAAGAAGAAGAAGCAGAAGAAGAAAAACAAAAAGATGGAAATGTAAAACATAAAAGAAGATGATGAAAATTGTTGAGATACTTTTAATGTAC
>NW_007492070.1:0-279 GCF_000475195.1 Diaphorina citri
TTTTAAAGCGGATTTCGGATCTGGAATTTGTATGTTCAAGTCCAAGTTAAGTCCTAAAACGTATTTCGGTGTACTACCTAACTGATGATCCATATTTGTCACAAGCATTTAAGTATGCTTAAGGTTAGGTTTTGGTTATAACGCACTGGGTTAGGCTATGTTGGGACATGAAAATAGAAAAAAAAAGAAGAAGAAGAAAAAATAATATGAATAATCGGTATTCGATTTTTTTTTTTTTTTAGTCTTTTCATATCCAAGCATAACCTCCCCTAATACATA
>NW_007492071.1:0-279 GCF_000475195.1 Diaphorina citri
GAATCGAACCTGCGACTTGGGGCTTACAAGGCAGACGAACTTCCTTCAAGCTATATGATTTACTAAAGGACTTTACTTAACAATGTCGCGAAACTAATACAGATTAATTTCAACAATTAACTTCCTCCTTTAAATGAATCACCCAGTAGTTAGTAAACGTTGGTCTCTCACCTTTCAAATGCATACAACGTAATACCCGTACAATTAATGAAGAAGAAGAGGTGAAAACCACAAGTTTAATAATGTGTCAGTTTTATTTATTTATTTATTTTTAAATAT
>NW_007492072.1:0-279 GCF_000475195.1 Diaphorina citri
CCCGGTCTTGAATATTTTTTCCATTAAGTACTTTATCTTTTAGTTTTTTGTTCATGTGTAGAGAGAGTTGGGTTTCATGTAGAATGTTTGTGCTCGTATTCTTCCTATCTTCCTTGTGTTTTCTTTCATATTCCTTTAGCATCCCATTAAAAGGCTTCATTATATTCAGAAAGCAGAGGTTTTCTTGTTTTCCCTTTTTTTCTTGCTTTCTTATTTAGGGATAATATTAACCCCCACAAAAACACAAATGTGAAAAAAAGGCTAAGTTCCTATCCAGAA
>NW_007492073.1:0-279 GCF_000475195.1 Diaphorina citri
AAGAGGACAAACCTCTAGATCCGAACAGAATTTAAACAGAATGCACTCGCCTCTGCTCGATGCATCTCTAAATGCAACGCTACTTTCCCCAAGGTTGGTTATGACCAGTAATACGACTACTACTACAGTGACCACCACAGTCACTACTCCTATTATTTCAACGGAATCGGTCTACAACGCGTCGCCTGTTCCCTTCAGAACATTTCAACAACGCGTCAACAATCGATTGGATTCAATGAACGGCGGTTGTCGAAGCTACTACAACTCTACCTCCTTCCC
>NW_007492074.1:0-279 GCF_000475195.1 Diaphorina citri
GTGATGCTAAATATCTCGTCTCGAAATTCAAGAGACGAGAAATAATTCAAGAAAGAGAGAGAGAGAGAGAGAGAGAGACGGGAGGACGAGACGAAAAAATGATATGGTCAGTCCTCGTTTCGTCTCGCATGCATCATTCCAAAGAATCTACAGTATCCTGTTTCTACTAAATCCTATCCATTTCGACTAAATTCTATTAAGCTATGCCTTTTCTGCGAATTTCTATTCAATTCTAGGTATTCTAATTTGTTTCCACCTCAACCGTTTGTTTCTAATATT
>NW_007492075.1:0-279 GCF_000475195.1 Diaphorina citri
TTTTTTTTCGTAGTTCATCTTTCATAATTATAATTTTTGTAAAGATAAACATTATCAGTTTATTTATTTATTTTTTTTTTGCCAACGTTTCGGTCAACTAGGGCCACGTGGATTTTTATCCAGAAACCCCACACGGAATCAGTTTATTTTTATTTAATGTATTTTAAATTTTAATGCAAAAATACCTATATCAGGGAGAAGGGGGGGAGTAAGCTTCATAGCAATGGAGCAGTTGCAAATGGGTAAAAATTATAAATAAATGGTCGATTCCTATGTAAA
>NW_007492076.1:0-279 GCF_000475195.1 Diaphorina citri
AAGAAAATCATATTTAAGGCTCACACTAGTAGGTAAATGTGTACAGAGTTGAAAGTACACCTCTATTTTATCCGTCAGGTAAACATTCCGCTCTCTAACCAACATCAGAATTAGTCTTGGGAAATCGATGAAAAAAGAATAGGTAATACAGGAATGATAAAATACGGAATAGGATTAGAATGATCTCAAAATTTCGTCAAGATGCTGAAGAGAGGTTTCATGCCACAAGTGAAATCCATGCCACAAAAGGGATTATCTTGCAATCAAGTGCGAAGTTCA
>NW_007492077.1:0-279 GCF_000475195.1 Diaphorina citri
AAAATACGAGTTAGAACTTGTCTGGAGTCTGGAAGCACATGAGTTCTTTGTATTGAAATGAGAAATGCTTCAATTCTTTTCTCAAGTCAGGTACTTTTTATAACAAACACAACAGAACGAAATGTGAAGAAGAAAAAGAAGAACCCCAAGAACACTAAACCAAGATTAGTGTTCTTTGATGTTCTTTTACTTCATGTCGCTCTTCTTATTCTTCACTTTTGAATAGGGTGTTTAAAGTCATTAATGTAATATTTAGTGTTATCAAGACATATTTATTTG
>NW_007492078.1:0-279 GCF_000475195.1 Diaphorina citri
GGTCATTTTACCCTCCCACGGGGGTTTTATTTTCCAAAGCTTTTCTTCCTCTCACTAATCTTGGAGTAAACAAATTTATCTGCACAGTGCTCCCGCCTCTTTTACTCGACCTTTCATTGAAACTACACGCGGTTAATTGATGAGCAAATAAAGAGAATGATGAATGGAGACACAATGATAATTGAAACCAAAGGTTTATGATTTTTTTCTTTTTTTACTGAATTTAATTTGGATTTTTAGGACCAAAAAGGCTTTATTTTAAAAAGCAGATTTCGAACT
>NW_007492079.1:0-279 GCF_000475195.1 Diaphorina citri
TTTTTTTTTTTTTTTTTTTTTTTTTTTTTTTTTTTTTTTTTGGCTTGGTGGGGCGAAGCGCGACCGCATTTTTTAACATTATACTAAAGCGAAATCATGTTCATGGTCTAAGCTTGTAGGTATAGTGAAAAAATGGTCCAAAATAATGAAATGGTCAATACAATAAGGCCACGAACCGTCCTTATTTGAGGCCCTTAGTCTTAATAGCCCAATACGGCCGGACCCTCAACCAACAATAGGTACTGCCCGCAACCCATTCTGTAGTGAGACCCTTAACTC
>NW_007492080.1:0-279 GCF_000475195.1 Diaphorina citri
ATCATTTAAATTACATTGCCTACAGGACATTCGGGAAAAAATCGGATGAAACTCAAGACAAGTGGGAACGAGCCTTTACAACACCTAATTCTAAAAGGCCAAATATAGACGTCCGTGGAAGATACGCTATACCTATCTGCTGTACATCCTCAGTTTTGTTAAACTGTGTCCAATCAGTCGATCGGCGTCGACTCAAACCGTACACTGCCTCGACCACATAGATTCACCTCTTCACCGAGTCAATCAAGATGAATCGAGGACACAGGTTTACAATACAGA
>NW_007492081.1:0-279 GCF_000475195.1 Diaphorina citri
TGCTGGAGTAAAGGGACTTTTCAGTCCTATGCGAGCAGTATAAATAAGCACTATTATTATTATTATTATTATTATTTTTATTACCTTCCTTCCTTCCAAGATAACTAGGTAGTCTGCCTGCTGCCTGTGTTATTGTTCCTCGAGATGTGAATATGTTACATCCACCACCACCACTAATGCAAAGATCGTAACACTGACACATCCACCAATGAAACCTCGTAATAGTTTGTTTCCAAGCTACACTGAGAAAAAAACTAGGGTGCCGGCAGCCCAATCGGG
>NW_007492082.1:0-279 GCF_000475195.1 Diaphorina citri
GATAGGAGAAAGCCAGCCGTTCCGAGAACGAACATTATCCGTTCAGGATAAAATCCGCCCCGGGTGGGAATCGAACCCACGGCCTAACGCTTACAAGGCAGACCAAGCTAACTAGGCTTATGATATGTGTTCAGTGGTTTGATAGAGATCTAACGTCACAGTATTAACTGCTAAGGTCTCCTTTCGGCGACAAACTACCTGCCTCCTCACATTAACCTAAAGCACCCTGGGAAAGCCAGCAGCATGCTATTGCCCCTGTGGTCACCCATCCGAATACCA
>NW_007492083.1:0-279 GCF_000475195.1 Diaphorina citri
GGAAAGAGAAGAAGAAGTTTTCTGGAGATGTTTCTTTTTTTTTTATGAAAAATAAAATCCCTTTCCTTTTTACTCATAATAAAAAAAAGACCAATAAATAAATAAATAAGTTTGATAATTGTTCGTGTCTCGAAAATCATTTCAATAAACTAAATGAAAAACTATTCGTACAACCCAGCAGACGTAGCAGTTGCAGAAGTCTGGAGGTTCACATAATTATACGGAATTCATTTGGACATGGATAAGTAAGTAAGTAAGTAAGTAAATTTAAAAACGTCT
>NW_007492084.1:0-279 GCF_000475195.1 Diaphorina citri
TTAATATGTACCTATCATGAACAAATTGATAAATGATGGTCAGTAAATAAAGGAACACCATACACATCTAGTCATCTAATACCTATACTTTAAAGGGTGTCCCAATAAGAGCGCAAGATTTGATTGTTTAATAAAGCATGGTTCTCCGTGGAATAAAAGGGACTTCTTAGATGATTTGGGAAGTAAACATTCTGAAATTTCGTATGGAACAATAATCAGACCGATAGCATCCTCGACTTTGATGGTACATTCGTTCTCATTTGACAAAATTTTCGATGA
>NW_007492085.1:0-279 GCF_000475195.1 Diaphorina citri
TAAAAAAAAAAAAAAAAATGTGACCGTAAAAGAGATTTGAAGAAATTGCTGGAATTCTCTTTTCAAAAAAGAAAAAAAAATGCCTGCACGAAATTTTTATCGTTTTCCTGCAAATATTTGAAAAATGTAACTTATGATGCCTCTTCGCATTCTAAGGGACGATATAATTATGTACATAGCTTTATACATATAACTCATTGTATACACAATATTTAGTTCTATCTTTATATTCCAATTTTGTACAAAAGGTCACTCTGGAAAATGAAAAGAAAAAGAGAC
>NW_007492086.1:0-279 GCF_000475195.1 Diaphorina citri
AGGGAAAGAGAGATATATGTAGGTATTCATAATTTAATTTATGTTGGGATATTTCGAGCAACTTTTTCCTTTTTTTTCTAAAGCTTCGCTTTGCAACCTCGAAATTTAGCTGAAGGAAATAAATGCTGACCTTTTTTTTCCTATCTCTTTTTCACTTCCTCCTTTCTTCTCTCTCTCCCCCCCCTCTCTCTCTTGGTGAACCCTATTTTTACTTTCTATTACTACAGTATAGCGGAGCTATACTAGTAATGAAAGTATTGCAATCGGTCCAAATTTTCA
>NW_007492087.1:0-279 GCF_000475195.1 Diaphorina citri
GTCCACACAAAATAAATTAGCAATAAAAGAAAAACATTTTCCCAACGAGTAGGTACACTGCACTTTAGAAAATTAGACGTTTTTTTCTTCTTCGTCTTCTTTTTCTATCTGGTTTGGAAATGTAGGTACTTTCTCAAAAGAGGAAGTTCGGTTTTTTGGTCAGAGATGTTTTTCTCAAAAAGCCATATTATAGGTATGTCAGTACCTACATATTATAACTATAAGGTACTTTGTTAATTCATGGAAATCATTGAGGTCTTTGAGATCTCTTCAACGCTT
>NW_007492088.1:0-279 GCF_000475195.1 Diaphorina citri
GTTTCTCCTATCCTGTCTTCCTTCTCTCTTCGATTTTGGAACGATAAAACCTTAGTCTTTACAGTCCTCTATCAAAAGTCCGTCTCAGTCCATTTTTCAGAGTGGACGGCCTACACATCTACCATCTGAAACTTATCTGCTTGGAACTCTGAAACTAAGCTAGACTATGCAATTCTGTAAACAATCCAGACAACTCTACTACAAATACTCCATCTTCTAATTACAGTGAGCGGACTTTCAAGTCTTCTGCTGGTTGTATAACGCGGTTTTACGTATAAC
>NW_007492089.1:0-279 GCF_000475195.1 Diaphorina citri
CTTCTTCTTCTTCTTCTTCTTCTTCTTCTTCTTCTTCTTCTTCTTCTTCTTCTTCTCTTTCTTCTTCTTCTTCCTCCTCCTCCTTCTTCTTCCTCCTCCTTATTCTTTTTCTTCCACTTCTTTTTCTCCTTCTTTTCCAATACTCGTGTAATCTAAAGTAGTTTTCTCTCCGATTTTTATGACGACTAAAGCCCAGTGACATTTTATGGCATTCGCCATTAGTTCTAATGACTTCAGTAAGCTTCTGTAGCCTTTCTCGACGGATTAAATGAGTCATTT
>NW_007492090.1:0-279 GCF_000475195.1 Diaphorina citri
ACAGGTTCCATGGTGCCATTGACCGTGATGTTGTGGAGGATGTGGTTCTCATCGGGGATTGTTACCTGGGAGAATAAATTAGTGGTTCAGTGAACTGTAGGTGTGAAACTTGGGGGAAATGACCCTCCCGGACTCTCATGAGCCATATTGAGCCCAACTCTAATGAGCGAATGTCCTTTAGGTGTTACGCACATTTACGAAAGTTGGTTAAAATCGGACAAGCCGTAAAAATATTGCCATTTAATATCTGTAATAATAGTAAAAATGATTATTTAAACT
>NW_007492091.1:0-279 GCF_000475195.1 Diaphorina citri
AACAATAATAATAATAAAAATGTACTGAGAGGTGGGAAAAATGCACACAATCGATGACACATCCAAAAGCCTTCTAGGCTTCAAATGGCCCTGGGAATAAGTAAAAGTAAGAAAAAAAAAGTTACTTTAGTAAATAAGTTAAATACGTAAGTAAGAAAAGTCACAAAGAATACACAACACACACCAGACATAATTATGTACAAAAAATGCGGCGGTGGCGTCAAAAGAAGGCACAGATGCTCACTTTCTTACTTGATCTTCATTGGACCCACTCGGAAT
>NW_007492092.1:0-279 GCF_000475195.1 Diaphorina citri
TCACTCGCTCTCTCTCTCACTCTCTCTCTCTCGCTCTCTCTCTCTCTCTCTCTCTCACTCTTTCCTTTCCCCTGTTCTTTTTCTCTCTCCTCATTTTTTTTTTTCAATTGAAATGATATGGTGTAAGCCATTAACACTAAAAAGATGGTTTTTGATGTTTTTTATTAGTCAAAATTACATTACTGTCTCAAAAAGTCGTAAAGAGATGAAGAGAGAAAAGTCTTTAAGAGTGAGAGAGAAAAAGAGAGAGAGAGAAATAAGGGTGAGTGAAAACGCGAG
>NW_007492093.1:0-279 GCF_000475195.1 Diaphorina citri
TCATGCAGGGTTTTCTTTAACAAGTGGTTCAGTGAACTGTAGGACTCAGAATAAGGGGCCCTACAGCGCCCCGTTCGGCCCGGAACGGAATGAGAAATTTTCCTTTTTCCCTTGAAAATTTTTCCTTTTTCCATTGAAAATTTTGGGAAAATTTTATCAAAATCGGACAAATCGTTTGAGAATTGTGGCGGTACAAACAGACAGCCGGACAGACTAAAGAAAAAATCGTCAAGTTAAAACTTGAAACTCATTTCGTCCTTTCTGAGGGAGCAATTTTTA
>NW_007492094.1:0-279 GCF_000475195.1 Diaphorina citri
GTATGGGGAACCTTTTTTTTTTTTTTTTTTTTTAATATAGAAATAGAATAAAAGTAACGGGAGTGTCGAAGAAGAACCAAGAGAGGAGAATAGACTGCAGTGGTATGGTCATGTTGAAAGAAGAGATGAGATCTACATAGGGAAAAGTGTTGAGAATATGGAAGTGAGGGGAGAAAAGAATGCGACACGAAACTTTTGGTCAAGACCGGTGCAACGCTTGGCGGCATTTTACCGCTTTTTGGCGGTTTTTGGTGTAATTTAACAATATCTCGGGAACGG
>NW_007492095.1:0-279 GCF_000475195.1 Diaphorina citri
TAATTATCCTCCTTTCTGTTTTGATATGAATTGCATTCATACGTAGGGTTATCAGGAGACACTTTTTAAATGCCGGACATGTTGGTTGAAAAAGCAGGGAAATAGGAGGGTTTTGTCAAAGTCTCAGCTTAGGTAAAAGAGTCTGAGTGAGGTCTTTCTTTTTAAATTTAAGCAAGGTTTATAAAATGTGCACCTATTTTATACCAAATACATAAGACCTTGTTTAGACTGCGGGAGTAAAGGGACTTTTCAGTCTCATTCTGGCAGTATAAACAGGGT
>NW_007492096.1:0-279 GCF_000475195.1 Diaphorina citri
TGGATAAAATTGTTCAAGTGTACTGGAAAAGGTGGAGTCTCGAATATTTGACCAATTTACAAGAGAGACACAAATGGAAATCTCTCTCTCCTCCTATATCTCCAGGTACAGTAGTTGTAGTCATGCAGGAGTTGTTTGCTCCTCAGTATTGGCCATTGGGTGTCGTGACGGAAACATTTCCCGGTAAGGATGGCATTTGTAGAGTAGTTTCAGTCAGGACAGCCAAGGGTATATTCAAACGTCCAGTAGTCAAACTTTGTATTTTGCCTACACAATAGG
>NW_007492097.1:0-279 GCF_000475195.1 Diaphorina citri
TTGTCACAGCTTCAGCATTACAAGACTTTTTTTTACATACACTTGGGCATCTCGAATTTTAAAATGTAATACCACATGGTCACACGGGACTTATATGTGGGTTTGCATTTTTGATGTGACTTGTATTTTTGTAATGCCGCCCTTGACCACTTACAATATGTATAGGATAGGTACACAATTTTCCTCATGAGGTTCCGTGCATCACGATACTAAACACGCCGAAAAAACTGCAGGGAATCGAACCCAGACCTTCTTATTAATATTCTCTCTAATGGTACT
>NW_007492098.1:0-279 GCF_000475195.1 Diaphorina citri
TGCCAATTTCTGAACCATTTTATATTGAAAAAGGTCCTCCTTCCATAGGCCTCTTCAAGTATCCCTAATAGGGATTCGCTATGTCCCATGAAGAGCAGAAAATTCTTCTTGAGGACCTTGGAGTAGCTATAAGTGAGTAGCGAACAGTGGCGGCACTACAAGTACCACAAAAGAAATCCAGCGCTGGCGATAAATTAACATCTTTTCTCACTTGGCCTAGATGTTTAGTAATATAGTAATGCATCAGTGATAGGCACTCAGCGATAGGTACTCACTTAA
>NW_007492099.1:0-279 GCF_000475195.1 Diaphorina citri
TCCTGATCAGGGCAGGTATCAGGGAACCAATTCATACAAACCTTTTTCCAACCGGAACCAACTAATACGTTTTTTCCCTGTTGGGAACCAACTCGTACTCAGCCTTTTTATTTTATTATTTTTTTCCCTAACGGGATATTAAACAATAGATGTTTTTTGAGGAAATAAAGAAGTCTCATGACTCTACGATTATTATTATTATTTAAGGCTTTATGGCAGGATTCTCACACAGTGAGCTCTTCCACCCAACCAAAGATAGGATAGTAAAAAGGGGAAAAA
>NW_007492100.1:0-279 GCF_000475195.1 Diaphorina citri
TGTTGAAAACATGTGACAAACTATTTTTCTAGTTGTGACAACACGGTGTGAAGAAACAGCCAAACGCACGAGGCAAAGGAAAGGAAGTTTTGAAAGTCAAATACGTATATCAGGATGTTTGGAAGGCATTTGACTTTGTAAGAATTTTGACAACTGATTTTGGAAGGCGTCGTCAAACCAACCACTTTTTCGTCAATTTTTGTTCATCCCGATTCTTTCTTCGGGATTCTTCGTTTTTCTTAGACTTCCTTTCGACAAGCTTCGTTTATTGAACCTTTT
>NW_007492101.1:0-279 GCF_000475195.1 Diaphorina citri
CCGCAGGCGAATTTTTTGAAAGTTTTGGTCTACAATAGTAAGAGAAGCATGCTTGTCAAAGGTGTAAAATTAAACTTTTCAGTAAGTATGTACCCTTTAGCCATGAGTCAGTTTACATACAAGTACAGATCTAATGTATCCTGGAGTAAATCAAGCTGACGAAGAAGATTAAACTCGTAATCCAGAAGGCTGAGGTTTGAGGCTTAGTTCTCTGGATTGGTTAAATAATGGTTATGATCCTAAAATCGCCATAATTTGAAAAGCTTGTCCTAAACAGAG
>NW_007492102.1:0-279 GCF_000475195.1 Diaphorina citri
TTAGGAAATACAAGGAATTCTCTGGCCATCTTCAATGCTCCTACCTTACCTTAACGTTACCAATCCAAGAAATACCTTGAAAAACTTGAAATGGAAACAAGATAGTTTCACAATAAGATAGTTCGTAATTTCCCATTTTCCAGTAAATTTTCCCTTTCTGAACGCAATTTGATTTTGAATCTAAAGATTCGCAAGAAACACAAACAAGCTGGGCCCGTCCCTCCGGGAATTATTTAGCCCGTAGTTTATTCGATCAGTACCTATGTACCTACCCAATTT
>NW_007492103.1:0-279 GCF_000475195.1 Diaphorina citri
CTTTCGGAAAAACTAAGAACAAACACGTTTGGTTGTGAAAATTAGGAGAAAATTTTTATTTTGCCTGTTTATAGCCAGGAATCAATCAGTAACAAACAAGCATAACATAATTTATAGTTATTCTTCTTCTTCTTCTTCTTCTTCTTCTTCTTCTTCTTCTTCTTCTTCTTCTTCTTCTTCTTCTTCTTCTTCTTCACCCACCTTCACCTATTCCCATGTACAGACGGGGTCGGCGTTTTTCGTCAGCCTCTCAATCAGCCCTAACTAGGGTGATCGCTT
>NW_007492104.1:0-279 GCF_000475195.1 Diaphorina citri
AAGAGGGAAAATGAGACGCAGAAGAGAGGAGGCGGATTTTATCTAGCCGTTACGAGAACGAACCTTATCTGTTTAGATAAGGTTCGTTCTCGTAACGGCTGGCTTTCTCCTATTCCTCCGCACCGCCGCGCCGAATCGATATTTAGCTGTTGTTGGTGTTTTTGTTTATTATTTCGTTATTATTAGATAGGTAGGAACTTTTGTAGGTACCTACTTTAGATTCGTAACCGGGACATTTATCCGGTTTCTACCCGGGTAGAATCGGGATAGAATCCGGGT
>NW_007492105.1:0-279 GCF_000475195.1 Diaphorina citri
CAGTGAGAGCAGCATGTTTGTATTGTCAATGAAGGCTTATAATATTCAATACTGAATGGCGACAGTTAATTAATAGATTTATGAATATTTTGACTGGATGTAAAATATTCCTGTCTTCCGAATGTGAATTTCGGGGATAGCGTGGAGTTTGTGCTGGTTAGCTGGATATTAAAGAAATGCTAGGAATTCAAAAATTTTTTTCAGCAAGAAATTTCCAGACAGGGAATATTAGACACTTTGAAGAAATTACCAACTAATTTTCTTACTAATCCAAGTTAT
>NW_007492106.1:0-279 GCF_000475195.1 Diaphorina citri
ATCCGTTTGGGATAAAGTTTGCCCCGGGTTTCAATCAGGAAAGAAAATTGACAGAAGAATGGAAGTTGCCAAGAATACAACAGCTGGTAGCTGGTGTATTATTTTCAACACAATAACTTCTCTACAAGCAGTAGGTTCTTATACTTTCAGAACCCAAGAACTCCGAGTAGTATGCTGTGAATTCTATTCATTCAAGCATGCATATTGACACAAGATTCTTAGTAGTTGTGCTAGTTTGTAGAGTTTTCATATGAAAGACATACTAGTGACTGGACATAT
>NW_007492107.1:0-279 GCF_000475195.1 Diaphorina citri
TTCTATTCTATTCTGATTTATTCTAATCTCCTCAATTCTATTCTATTCTGATTTATTCTAATCTCCTCAATTCTATTCCATTCTGATTTATTCTAATCTCCTCAATTCTATTCTGATTTATTCTAATCTCCTCAATTCTATTCTGATTTATTCTAATCTCCTCAATTCTATTCTATTCTGATTTATTCTAATCTTCTCAATTCTATTCTACTCTATTCTTCAGGTCTATTGGGTCTTCAGTTTGGTAGCTCATTCCCAGCTATGCGATGGCATGTTCTG
>NW_007492108.1:0-279 GCF_000475195.1 Diaphorina citri
TATGTATGTATAAAATTTGCACATCTACTAAGGTGTCATAAAAAGGATACATACTCGTATGTGGAGCATTTTTCTGCACAATGGACAAATGAATATGTTATTGTACACAATATGTATTTTTATCCTGATAGCATAATCACGTGTTTTCTCTCCCATAGAAGAACGAGTACCTCCACACTTGGGTAGTTATTGTGAACAATATCTACTGTAACATACGAGGCATAAGGTATGTTATATGGCACCTAAGCACATACTCAGTATAATGCCTTTAGTTCTACT
>NW_007492109.1:0-279 GCF_000475195.1 Diaphorina citri
ACCTCCTTGTTATTTCTACATACATGACTCCTAATAGAGTTATAGGCAGACTGTGTGTAAGAAATTGGAAATTCAAGCATTAGATAGATACATATTGTAAACAGAAGAAGAACGATTCAAGGGCTGTTCCTTAGTTTTTAAAGAGTCAACCTTTAGCGTCTCCAAAATCCTCTTCAAATTTTGAAAATTTGGGCCTGGGAAGATTTCCAGCTTTTCTTTCCACAGGAATTCTATTTTTTCTTCATAATTCGCAAGAAGACAGTTAAAAAAGTCACACAA
>NW_007492110.1:0-279 GCF_000475195.1 Diaphorina citri
CTGATGTCATTCCTCAGTGACAACATCTTCATTATGATCTCACACCCTATTGTTCTCGATTTGACCATGAAGAAACCTTATGGACTGCAAGACGAGTGATGGACCTTTCCTTCAAGTGATTTGTGCTCTCTTCAACATTGTCTACCAAATTTTGAACAAGATTTATTTGATGGTAGCTATTTATTACAGCATGTACCAGTATTTGAGTGTAAAATTGTAAACACTTTTTTGTCACCTTCCAAGAGAGAATCCCCTACTAGACCGTGGGAAAGTTTCGGG
>NW_007492111.1:0-279 GCF_000475195.1 Diaphorina citri
GTTCGAACTGTATTTCACCGGGCTGAAGTACTGCGACCAAGCCAAGAGATTCCGATCGACCGGGCACTACCAGATGTCAAAGTCCAGCATGACCCCAGGGACCTCCTCCATGTTGAGGGCCCGAAGACGGGATGTGACCGCTAAACCAAACCGGGTCCTGGATAAGAGCTCGTCCCGCGGGATGATCTATGAGAATGAAGAGCTGAGATTGAGGACCATCAATATCAATGCTGAAGTGGAGAAGGGTGAGTTTTTAGACATCATTCTCTTATACTTGGA
>NW_007492112.1:0-279 GCF_000475195.1 Diaphorina citri
GGATGAGCTATTCATTTCTGACCAAAGGCACAACCTTAGTTTTGTTTGTTTTTTATTCCATATACAAGAACATATATTTACTTCTAATGACATTTGCAAATGAGTTTACTTACATGTTCTTCTATTGTCTTGTCACTTTCAGATTTCTGACCCTCGGCAAGATCATTGTATTGCACACATTGGACTTCTATTCCTGCTACTGTCACACTTTTCAATATTGAATTATGTACATCTGTAAAGAACAATGGTATTATTAAATTTATAAGCATTTTATTTATT
>NW_007492113.1:0-279 GCF_000475195.1 Diaphorina citri
CATACAGATGTGGAGTAAAACTTTGTCCAAACAAACAATTATGTTCTATTGAGAGAAGTTACTCTGGCGTTAAAGTCATCGAGTACATGTGACTGAGTCGTCAAGTGCTTCCCACATTACACGGAAAATTCTGTGTTTAAGTTCAAATACATAGGTAGTATTGGAGCTAATGATGCGATACTTAAGTAGTATTGTATCTAATGAGGAGATACTTGGGCCGTGAATGTGTTGTACTTATGGAGCTTTTAAAAAGGTATCTTCCTTCAGTTGATTTTTTTT
>NW_007492114.1:0-279 GCF_000475195.1 Diaphorina citri
TGCTGGGGTAAAGGGACTTTTCAGTCCTATTCGGGCAGGATAAACAAGGTATATTCTATTCTATTCTATTCTACATACGCCATCTTTATTTATTTATTGAAATGTTTTGTTTTCTCAGATATGATCAACGATTGGTCCACCAAGTCCAAGCCAGACCTCCTTCACTTTGTTCCTTATACTTGGCGCCTTACAGTACTCCTCAAGGAGTTTGAACTTATCACTTTGGCCAACGAGTCCAACTGGATAGATTGTTCCTCTCAACATCAGGAAAACTGTAAG
>NW_007492115.1:0-279 GCF_000475195.1 Diaphorina citri
TCTTTGCTCTCTGAAAAATTTCAATGGGTAAGGTTCTTAAACACTAGTAGGTGCCTCTTCATTTTTACATTAATTACACACCACCTTGGCTTCCATTAGATACTTGTACAAATTATTTCAAGTTAGGTATTTGCTACATAAATTTAAAGGACATCCACTTTTGGTCTGGCTGGGGGACCTTAAACAGGGAACAGACCAGTATCCTGCTGAGGGAGGGATCAGAGCAGCCAAACTCTAACCAGCCTGGCTAGCTGGAGGCTACAAAGGGTTTTGTTAATC
>NW_007492116.1:0-279 GCF_000475195.1 Diaphorina citri
AAACTTGAGAACTATACATAATTTATACTTATGTATGTATAGAGGCATAGAGGGATTACCCATTTAGGTTATAGACTGCTTAAATGGTAATGTAAACTCCGATTTCATGGGGCCTATAAGCCAAAGTATGTTGCCAAAATGACGTCACACTTACATGGTCAATACCCTATGACGAGGGCACCCAAACTTTGCGTTGTATTCTTAGCTTTTCATTTTAATGGCGTAATTTCCTTATCGAGTTTTCAATCCGTCCCGTTTCCAGGAAATCGACAGCCTTAT
>NW_007492117.1:0-279 GCF_000475195.1 Diaphorina citri
GAAAAGTTAGTAATATTAGGTACCTACCTACCCACTCATTACCTAAATCACATTCCGATGTTCACAAGGAAAACGGTAAATCAGACATCTCCACCAATTTTTATTCCTTGCAGATTGCATAATTATGAAGATTCACGGCGTTCATAAAAAAAATGTTCTTCAATGTCCTAACTTATGGTCTCATCGCATCAAAAGGGAAAAGAAAAGGACAGGAGAAAGCCATTCGTTCCAAGAACGAACCCTTTCTGTTTGTGATAAAAATAGCTAGGTTGGGAATCG
>NW_007492118.1:0-279 GCF_000475195.1 Diaphorina citri
AGGATATCCTATCTTATGAGAGGAAAAGATCATAGAAAGTGATCATTTCAAATACCCCCGGTCCCAATTTGTTAAAATAATCGAGGTTCTACTGTAGATTCAAAATTCCTTCTTGTGAAAGGGTCTTCCCATCGTTTGACTTCACCCCAAACCTTCCGAACTAATCTCACAGCAAGTTGCTATGTTCATTTTTCAAATCTCTCAAATAACTGTCGGTTATACAATGTCTGCTGTATCGTACTACGATATAAGAAAAGTTTTGACTGCTTCGCCATTAAG
>NW_007492119.1:0-278 GCF_000475195.1 Diaphorina citri
AAACTTGTTTCCAACTTCCGTGGGGGAAAATGTGAGTACGGTAAAATGTTCTGGTGTTGACATCACCGGGTGTGACATATCCGTACAGGGGGAAGAGGGGAGGGAGGGGAGGAGCGGAAGAGGGAGGGAGAAGAGGGGAGGGAGAAGAAAAGTTCGTACAAAGGTTTGTTCTGTGGTGGGGGGAAAAGTGTTACAAACACTGACGTATTAATTTGGTTAAGCTTCGTTCGTTCGTTCGTTCCTCTCTTCTCTTCCTCCTTTCCCTTTCCCACCTCCTT
>NW_007492120.1:0-278 GCF_000475195.1 Diaphorina citri
GGATTAAACACCAAGACACAAGAGTTCTATCTGAATGTATTAGCAGAAGATTATGACGTCATTGCTATTGTGGAAACATGGCTGTCACCCGGTGTCAACTCCGGAGAGTTATTTGACTCTAGATACCAGGTGTTTAGACAAGATAGAGATGCTCAGCTTGTAGGAAAATCCAGAGGAGGTGGCCTCATTATTGCAGTTAAAAACAACCTACAGGCAATACCCCAACCTTCACTAAATGAATGTACACCCCACCTAGAATCCACGTGGGTAAAATGCAG
>NW_007492121.1:0-278 GCF_000475195.1 Diaphorina citri
CTCCAGATCTCTAGAACATATCGAATTTTCTTGGTTAATTCGCTACAACTTGCTCTGGTCCACAAGTTAATCCAAATTGTATCGAATCTGTTGTCAATCCGACCCTGGCTTGACTTTCCATACTGATTCGCACTGTTGTGACATACACATGTATATCTTTTCAATGTTATCTCAACTAGTAAGCATAGTACTACTTCAGTTATACCCTAACCATAGCGTATCTCATTCGGGTCATTGCGTCTGAGGTATCCACAACCTACGTCTTGGTCTATTACGGT
>NW_007492122.1:0-278 GCF_000475195.1 Diaphorina citri
AAGTAAGAGATTATTATTTTAACAGGTTTGACAGAGGGAACTGTACCTAACTGTCAAGGTCTTATCCGTCCCGAAATCGAAGAAAGAAGGCAGGCAGGATAGGAGAAAGCCAGCCATTTTGAATTTTGAGAACGAACATTATTCGTTCGGATAAAATCCGCCCGGGCGGGAATCGAACTCGCGGCCTAGTGGTTACAAGGCAAACGCGCTATCAACCAAGCTAACTAGGCTGGTGAATAGACTACTAAAATTAGACTGTCATTTTTCGACTTTACCGG
>NW_007492123.1:0-278 GCF_000475195.1 Diaphorina citri
ATGAGTTTCAAAGGTCATACTTGAAAGGTTGAATTGTTCGCCCATAGTCTTATTTATACTGTCAGCTGGGACTGGGACCGATGTCCTTTTCCTCAAAAGGAAATCCAGTTCTCCAAAAAGATATCCAATTCTTTAAAATGATGTCTATTGCTCAAAAGGATGTCCAATTCCTCAAAAGAATGTCCAATTCCTCAAAAGATTCACCAAAGAGTTGCGTCTTCAGTTTGTTTTTAGAATGTTTCCGCGTCTCACACTCCTTTGAAAACCACTCCTGATAA
>NW_007492124.1:0-278 GCF_000475195.1 Diaphorina citri
GAGCTAGAGACTTGAAATTTGATATGTAGTCCACAAGTGTGACAAGGATGTAACGTTTGGTTAAAATGGGTGCTGCGGTTGGCGGTATTTTAACCGTTTTTCGGCGGTTTTCGACCGCTCTTTGCCGGTTTTCAGCTATACTGACTAAAAACGGTTAGAGATATCGTGAAAGTTACAAAACACCCGATTAAGCATCATTCAATAGGACAAAGAAAGTCGTGTATGTTCACAAAAGATTTTTTTCATTTTTTTTTTTTTTTTTTTTTTTTTTTTACCCT
>NW_007492125.1:0-278 GCF_000475195.1 Diaphorina citri
CCCCCCGCCACACTTTCAAACCTGACAAATTGAACGGGTTTGAAATTCTAAGCAGTGATGAAATCAAGCAGGTTCGGGGAGTGAAGACACCAGGAGTGAAGAAGAATGTGGAGTGCAGAGTGAAGGACGAGGAGAAGATAGAGCAAGTCGATGAAGATAATGTGTACTCAATGTTTGTGTCCTATGTGGAAATATACAACAATAGTGTGTATGATCTGTTGGAAGAAATACCTGAAGGTAATAATACTAAGGGCAGCCTCAAAACTATTGATACTTGA
>NW_007492126.1:0-278 GCF_000475195.1 Diaphorina citri
AAAACGACTGCAAATTTTTGTCGATGGAAATGCTTTTAGTCAAACGATAAAAAGCATTTCGACATCTTGATTCAAAATGGCGGCAGCTACTCCCACCATTTGGCCACAAGCACATCGCTAGGCCTGTCTAAAGAAATAAAAACCTAAATCCTCCTGCTGTCACGCTAATCTCATAATCAAGCGTGACAGCGCCAGTTTTGCAATCTCATTTGTCACGCCGAAACACAAGGAAACTTTGTCGCGCCGCGCCCCCGGTCCTCTTTCGCATGAAGACTCAA
>NW_007492127.1:0-278 GCF_000475195.1 Diaphorina citri
AACTTGTATCTCTTGTTACCAGCCTAACTTAGCTTGGAGGGTAGCGCGTCTGCCTTGTAAGCGCTTGGTCGCGGGTTCGATCCCCGCCCATGGCGATAAGGTTTGTTTTCGGAACGGCTGGCTTGCTCCTATCCTTCCTTCAATTTCGGGACGATAAGACCTCTGTTGTTACAGTCCCCTCTATCAAATCCTCTTGTTACTACAGTTCCCTCTATTGAACCCTCTTGTTACAGTTCCCTCTAATGCTCTTGTTACAGTTTCCTGTATCAAACCCTTTT
>NW_007492128.1:0-278 GCF_000475195.1 Diaphorina citri
ACTATTTTCTATTTTCAATTCAAACTATTTTTTAGATTTTTACTCGTGGTGCTATAAACACCTCCTCTGTCACAATCACAGAATCTCTCTACAAATAAAACTTGGGTATTTCATTTCAATTTGGAACATTTTTTTATGAAACTTCTACAGCAGGTAGGTATACTGATATGGATTTTACCTTCTACCTACATCTCCACTACTTTTAGGGGATGTACCAAAATTACCTCACCAAGCAAAACTGCTTTTTACGAATGAATCTTATGATGAAATTCATAAAA
>NW_007492129.1:0-278 GCF_000475195.1 Diaphorina citri
CTTGCCATGCAACTCTAAACAGATAAGAGACAAAAATACAATAGGTACTTAGTAACTTAGTATTTAATCTTTGACACCCTGAATTATTTACTCATTTGTAGTTCACCGTCCAACCTTTTATTTAAGTTGCAAAAAAAAAAAAAAAAAAAAATGCACAGTGAAAACCCAAAGTGCAAAAGATTTTTGTTTTTTGCACAGTAAAAACCCAAAGATACCTACCCAGTGAACCCCAGTGTTTAATCTATTTTTCAGTCCATTTATTTCTTCTTCTTTCCCCC
>NW_007492130.1:0-278 GCF_000475195.1 Diaphorina citri
CTCTGAAGTCTGAAGCATGAATTGAGTTTTGTAATTTCAATTTTGTATTTCAAATGAAAAAAAATCTTGTAAGGTTTCTTTATTGTTTTGAAATTTTGAATAGGTAGGTAGAAACATAAACAAATCATTATATATGTAGATGAGGGTATGAAGAAGGTATGAATAGTAAATTAAACTAAACTATAGGGGAGAATGAACAATATGACCTACACGAGGTCAGGCTGGTGCAAAATGCTCAACTAGTACAATCATAGGATCAGCCTCGGTCAAACTCACTT
>NW_007492131.1:0-278 GCF_000475195.1 Diaphorina citri
ATGGGCACGCTACGACACAGAATCATATTCCCCAAACAAGCTCCCTTTTGCAGATGCCATCTCAAATGCAACTTTTTTCATTCGAACAGGGGAAAAAATGAATTTTCGCTTCACTTTGGAGTTTGGCGTAAGATTTGAATTTTCCACAACTGTTTACGTAGGAATCGACCTTTTTATTCATAATTTTTACCCAAATGCGTATTCTCAAGATGCTATCGCCGCTGGGTTAGAATTCTTTAGTTTTGTTTACTGGATCATGTAGTCTCATATAGGGTCAT
>NW_007492132.1:0-278 GCF_000475195.1 Diaphorina citri
CTAATACAAGATGTTACTGTATTTTTTACTCTTTTATAGTATTCTATTAATCTTACATTTGTTGGATGTTTCTTTACTAAACAAAGGTTATAATATCCCAAAGGTTGGTAATTTTCCAAATCTGGTACACATTGTGGTTTGGTACAAAGTTAGTGACACTAGAATGTACGGAGGCGTAGGTACCTGCCGGTTGGTACCAAAAATGGGGCAGTTGCCGCGAAATTCTACTTTACATTTTTCGACCGGGGATTGAACGAATAATCGAGAGAGGTCATTTT
>NW_007492133.1:0-278 GCF_000475195.1 Diaphorina citri
AGGTACATAGGTATTCTTTAACCACGATCGAATAAACTACGAGCTAAAAAATTCCCGGAGGGACGGACCCTGCTTGTTTTTTTTTTTGCTCTTTGACTTAGAAACTTCACCCACCTAAGCGCAACTGTTCTATTAGAATTAAAATATACCTTGTTTATCCTGCCAGAATGAAACTGAAAAGTCCCTTTACTCCCGCAGTCTAAACGAGGTCTTATGTATTTGATACAAAATAGGTATAAATTTTATAAAATAAACCTTGCTTATTTAAAAGGGACTTT
>NW_007492134.1:0-278 GCF_000475195.1 Diaphorina citri
TTTTCACAAGTGGGTATCACATCATTACTAAGTGCTTCCTTTGCAATCAATTTCCATATTTCAATAATCTTTTTATATTGGTAATGCTGCCACTGGTCGCTAATCGATTAAAGTAGCTACTCAATTGTTCTCACGAGGATGAGTGCACCCCGAATTCCAAACACAGAGTCAAAAAAACTTCGACCCCGTCGGGAATCGAACCCGGGACCTACGGAGTGCAAGCCTAGTGTGATATCCACTCGGCCACGGAGGTTGTTATCAGAAATAATTAATAATAA
>NW_007492135.1:0-278 GCF_000475195.1 Diaphorina citri
TCTGAATATTTTCCCGACGTCCCCCCCTACACTAAACAGGACTGTTTGGTGCTGTGAATCAGACAAAATAAATGACGAATCCTGATTCTCTGAAGTTATTGATGTTTTTTTTTTTTAATCAGCTCATCACATTCTAACTAGGTTGAACAAGACAATAGAAAGAGGAGATCAATCCAATATGTATTGTTTAACTTCATCGTTGGTATGTAGTTAACTTGTAGAGTTTTGATGATAACTTGATGAGCTCATTACTGAGGTTTAGGACAAATTTCTCCTTG
>NW_007492136.1:0-278 GCF_000475195.1 Diaphorina citri
TATCAATTTGCACAAAAAGCCCACTCCAAGGCTTAGGTGTAGGGGCAAACAGCCCTAAAGGATGGTTTTAATCTTCTAAAGGGTTTGAATGGAAAAGAATGCCCAAGGCATTAATCCCGCCCTTTTACTTGAAAGATTTGAATTTCAGTATTGATAAAATATGTATTTGCCTGAGTATTGATTTCCATCTATCTTACGTATATTAAGGTGGTGCTCGTCAACATCTGGGTTATATGCACCAGTATTAATTTCCATCTCCCCTCTCTGTTCCTCAGCGT
>NW_007492137.1:0-278 GCF_000475195.1 Diaphorina citri
TGCCGTGATAAAGACATTGCAGGTTTGGATTTGGAAGGTAACATTTATTTGAGAAAATGTGAAAAAAATCCCCCAAAAACCAGTTTTTTTGGCTTTATGGTTCTCTGGACAAATTTGCACCACCATTTTCGTGATCTTGGTAAAAAGACCTTTAATTTGATATATAGGTCGACTAGGTTTAGATAAGTCCTTCAGACAGACAGACAGACAGACAGAAACACACAGACATTTTTTTTGTCCTGTCGAGTATAGAGGGCTGCAAATAGCCAGTATACCTA
>NW_007492138.1:0-278 GCF_000475195.1 Diaphorina citri
ACGCAGGATATTCTAGTTGAAAAAGCGGTACATTTTGAAAAAAAGCGGGACAACTCGAAAATCGTACTAACTGGTTTAAAAAAAGTAGTAGGTACCTAACTACATAGAATTAAATAGGGGGTACCTACAAGATGACTGTGACAGCCACAGAGTATGCTGTTTTATTCCCGAATTTTATTCGAATGATCGTATTTTTATACTCGTAATAATTGTACCTACCTAATTAGGTATAAGATGTTATTTAGCTCACTTGTTTTTTTTTTTTTTTTTTTTTTTTT
>NW_007492139.1:0-278 GCF_000475195.1 Diaphorina citri
CCTACCTACTTAGATGGTGGGAAAACCCATGATTTTCCATCACTTCGTTTTATCATCCCTGTTTCACCTTTATTCTCCATTTCTCATCTCCCTATATTCTTACTCTTTATTTTCTTACCTTCTACTCTTTCTAGGTATCTATTGTATTTGATTTCTAATGTGACTTCCTTTCACCTCTTCCTCTCTCTCGTCTTCCTCATTTTCTTTGTCTCTCCTTCTCTTTGTTTTACTCTTGACTTCCCTCAAAGCTTTGCCTACAATTGAACTAATTTTGATTT
>NW_007492140.1:0-278 GCF_000475195.1 Diaphorina citri
TGTGATTCGAGTAACCAAATCCCACAATACCCCGGTCCGGACGATGTTTACCGACTCACTAAACCACCCCCCTCCTGCCGCATTCCAGAAAGAACTACCCTGGAGCCGTTTGCACATTGCGATCAGGGTAGTCTTCCTCCATCATTTATACATTCATGCATCCTTGAATCGTACTTTACTATAGATAACATCGTTCGTTATCAGTTCATTATTCACTCATGCGCAATCCATACTGTAATATTTATAATTTGTCAACTTTATTTCTACAATTATAACTC
>NW_007492141.1:0-278 GCF_000475195.1 Diaphorina citri
GGTTACCAAGTTTCAATATTCAACCTACATGTTCTAAACTCACAGCCTATGGTGGTACAGATATCCCTATTTTGGGACAATGTATAATCAATTGTGAAATAAACAAGGTAAAGTTACCAATTAGATTTTTTATTTGTAAAGTAGATCAACCTACTGTTCTGGGTGCTAAAGCATGTGAAAATTTTTGCCTCATTAAGAGGATAGGCTCAATTTTTGATAGTCAATTTGGTGCTTATGCCAAACTCATGTCTTCATACAATGACTTGTTTGAAGGTCTA
>NW_007492142.1:0-278 GCF_000475195.1 Diaphorina citri
ATTTTTTTTTTTTTTTTTTTTTTTTAGTACCTAATCTATCTTCGACAAGCATTATTCTAAATAGAAAGAAAAATATGTAAGTACCTCACCCTCCTGCCACTCTATGAGACATACGACATACCTGTCTTGAAATGATGCAGAGATTCCAGGAAAAAAAAAATATTAGATTCAAATCATGGAGTCGCATTCCAGGATTTCTAAAAAAAGATTATTTTCTCATAAGCTCGGGCTAGTTTTCCCATTAGTAAAATGTACAACAGACTTACCAGGTGTTTTTG
>NW_007492143.1:0-278 GCF_000475195.1 Diaphorina citri
CCCGCGAAGTACCTGCCAATGTAGCATGTGGCCCGCATACACGTGGAAGTTGGAAACCCCTGACATAAATCATACATTCACCACTCTATTCTGTTCTTAGCCTGTAGTGTAGCAAGGAAATGTCTGACAGAGGAATAGAATGAAAATAGGTTGTAACTGTCCCAAATTTTTTGCATTCAAGTGTAGGTAGTACCCATTATAGGAAACTATTGTTTTTTCTGAAAGTTATTTTTCTAGCTAAATTCCTTTGTTTCTTGTTTTTTTTTTTTTTTTTTTTT
>NW_007492144.1:0-278 GCF_000475195.1 Diaphorina citri
CTTAAACAGCTAAGGTTTATTTTCACAATACCTTTCTCGACTTTCTCCTATTCTGTCCTTCTTCTTCTCTCTTCAATGGACCTTCGTTATTCTCTCTATCAAACCTCTTTTTAAAAAAGCCCTTACGTAAGTACAAGACGGTTGGTTTATAAATCAGGTAAAAATTGAGGAAGAATAATAATAATAATAGTGCTGATTTATATACTGATGCTCGCATAGGACTGAAAAGTCCCTTTACTCCAGCAGTAGGCTACTACTATTATTGTGGTCAAATTCTC
>NW_007492145.1:0-278 GCF_000475195.1 Diaphorina citri
TAACAATAGATTAAAAAGTTGTTTGTTTTTTTCTTTCCTACATTTTATACATTTACACTTTTTCTCTAGGATGTACTGCAATCCCGTAACGGTCGATGCCGTTTCAAAATGGCGGCTAAAAAAAGGGTTTTTCTGAGAATATCTCGTTTTCAGTAATTTTTTTCTAATAATAATGAATTAGAAAGTTGTTTGTGTTTTACTTTCCTACATTTTTTACATTTACATTTTTTCTCTAGGATGTACCGTAATCCCGTACCGTAATTATTTTTCCAATATGG
>NW_007492146.1:0-278 GCF_000475195.1 Diaphorina citri
GTACTGGCGGACCTTGCGCAGCCACACTTCTATCCAGCTGTGAACACAAGAGGGAAGTTATGATAGTAAACTGTAGTAGCCGTATTTTGAAATTCTTCTCTGTGGCACTTTCGCCAAAGAAATATGAATATTCAACATTAACCCCTGACTTCCAAAGTATATTCCATGGTGTTTACCACAGAAGAACACGTATTAAAACATCCCCCTTGCCAGCCTAGTTAGCTTAGTTGGTAGTGCGTCTGCCTTGTAAGCGCTAGGCCGCGGGTTCGATTCCCGCC
>NW_007492147.1:0-278 GCF_000475195.1 Diaphorina citri
GAAATTTGGAAAAAATGGACTGGAAAACCGAGAAAAGTCAGGGAATTTTATTTTTCCATTTTGGTAGACACCCTGTATCTTACAGTACCTATGTTAATATTTTGTCCTAGCATCTTGTTGGGGATCCTTCTCATTCTCCGAGGTAATGATGTTATGGACAAAAAATTCATAATTTTGAATGGGTAAGTAGGTAGATAGCGATTTGCTTGAATTGTTTTGAATCTCATTTTCTTTCTTTGCATTGCTTAGGTATAATTTCTTGTCCTTGTAAACTTTAT
>NW_007492148.1:0-278 GCF_000475195.1 Diaphorina citri
TGCCAGTACTCCACCCTTATATTACCATTATGCAGTGCACTATGATTAACATAGTTCTAGTTGTACGGTTAATCATAAACATATTTGTATATGTTAATCATAAAATAATGGAGGCATTAGATCTCCACTGTACAAAGATCAAGGCCCAACACAACATTTTACATACAGATCCAAGAATCCTTAACCCATCACGCAAAGACATAATCCAATCCCCCCAATCAGTACTCATACTCATATTATTGTAAGAAACTCCAAGTACTCTATTAGCAGGTAGGTAG
>NW_007492149.1:0-278 GCF_000475195.1 Diaphorina citri
CCACACATTAAGATCAATTAAACCCCCAAGTTTCCATGACTGTGAAATTTTATGCTGAAATTTCTAGACAATTTTTTTGGACAATTTCTGGACAACAGGAAGAACTTTTTACCGACTGATAGCTTCACCTATCATGACAGTAACAGTGTATGTATATACGGTCCTGCAAAACTACCAAATACTTCCTAATGGAAAAAGTAAAACTACTGTTATAATGTTAATAATTCAGTTATGAACATTAACATTATTCAACAGACCAAACACTGAAAAAATAATCC
>NW_007492150.1:0-278 GCF_000475195.1 Diaphorina citri
TCATTATTATTATTATGTTATGATTATTTTTATAACCACTTAACTAACAGTAAGTAATAATATTAAAAACACCTTAGGTATCAAACTATCTACGGTAGGTACATAGCTATACCTACCTGGCTAGTTATCAGGAAGACAGTTATTAAAAAAACAATGTTAGATAACTTCATTCAGAATCGTTAGCTACTTGTCTGACACCTAAAACCAGAGTTGACACCTTTATAAAAGTGGGTAAGTCAGGGTCGACTTCAGGTGACTCGCTAGTACCTATATGTCAC
>NW_007492151.1:0-278 GCF_000475195.1 Diaphorina citri
AAGCTGAGAATACAACTGACCAATGAGCTCAATATGAATATTCCTGATCTGGAACTGTGTGTAGATCCTGACATGGCTCCTCCTTCGGATACTCAGGTTAGTTTTATGAATTTCTCAAGAGATTTGCCTTGCCACCCTGTACCTATATTTAAGCTCAAAATAGATCAGTTGCAAATGGGTGAAAATTATAAATAAATGTAGATCCCTATGTAAAAAGTTGGGAAAAATCCAAATCTGAGGTCAAAACTCCGAAAAAATAACTGTAAAAGGTCGAAAAT
>NW_007492152.1:0-278 GCF_000475195.1 Diaphorina citri
TTCAAAGGAAAGAGAGAGAGAGAGAAAGCGAAATAAATCAGTTCGTAAGAAAACTTTATGTCAATCAGTCGATACTACTTATTCTCATACGGGTAACCACCATAAGGTTTCACATACCTACATCAAAAGGTTTAACTCGATATCAAAAGGGTTAACATCATATCGCACACCTTGGGGTCAAAGTTCAGACTGAGGAATTCACAAGATATTGGTGCCATATGAGAAGATTTGGGCCAAATAATTTATTGATAGGTTTTACTTTTAACACAGCACCATCA
>NW_007492153.1:0-278 GCF_000475195.1 Diaphorina citri
CACTAAAAACTGACCATCGAAATTTTGACCCGATTACATTACTTTCCTTCCTATAGGATAAGGAAAGTAAAAAAGAACCGAGAAAATTGTTCACCTGAGAACAGCTTTTATTATTTCGTTTTCATTAAGAATGGAAAAAATCCGGGAAAACCCTGGATTTAGTCCAAAAGAAAATTTTGCTTAAAAAAAAAAAAGTTATATTTACCTACCTCCCACAACGATCTTGTTCCAGATTCTACTTTCAAATAATAATATGGGACAAACCTTTCTCTTTTTAG
>NW_007492154.1:0-278 GCF_000475195.1 Diaphorina citri
CAAAGTTGAAAACTATCCTGAGGCTAGGTAGTAGGTACTCGAAGTTGACGGCTAAATAATCTAAACAACATCAAAAATTCAAACAATTCTTCCCACCCTGTATAGGAACATATTTTTGTGTCCAAACATTAATGTCGTCATTTGTATATCCTAATTAAAATGTTAATTTTAGATTCCAAATCCCCCGTGAGTGGTATGTATGAGAAAGAGTTATTATTGTCCATTCCCCCTTTGGAAGACCCTCGTGTAGTATATTGTCTGTGTTATGTCAGGGAGCC
>NW_007492155.1:0-278 GCF_000475195.1 Diaphorina citri
TTATGTAAATTTCAAATTGAATTGCCTAAAGTCCATAATGATATTAAATAATTCAACAGTGTTCGCGAGATCGCAAGTCTTCTCCGAAGCGTTCTGCGTTTCTGTCCGTTTAACATCTTTTGCCCGACATTGAATTCATTTCAATTGATCAGATGCATTATATTGCTGGTTTCTTGCTGATAAATGACTTGTACATGCATAGGTTACCCACAGGTCTGATATTTCATTACCTACTTGATAGAACTCTGACTTTCCAATGAATCTAATTTTCTACTCAT
>NW_007492156.1:0-278 GCF_000475195.1 Diaphorina citri
ATGCTGCCCAAGGCATGGGCAAGGGGGATAACTATGAACTGGTCCTGGCAGCATTCAAGGTAAGAAGCTTGTCTGGTATGGTAAGCACTAGGTCGCGGGTTCGATTGGACATCTTTACGGGAAACATCAACCTACTAAACTCATGTCAGCCAGCCTTGCTAACATTAAATAAGTTTTTGCCAGCTTCGTTTAAGTTAGCTTAGAGGGTAGCCTGTCTGCCTTTTAAGCGCTAAGTCGCGGGTTCGATTCCCGAGGCGAACTTCATTTATCCCAAACAG
>NW_007492157.1:0-278 GCF_000475195.1 Diaphorina citri
TTGGAAAATCTTCTCTCTCACTCTCTCTCGATCTTCCATCTCTCTTCAGTTTACGAAACTGAAAACCTTCATTCGAGACAGTGTTGTTACGCTCGAGACTTGCAATTGTCGTACCAAACTGTTGAAAATGTCGTATTTTAGACAAAATAGTCGTACACTTACATTTTGCATATCTTCATCTTTTTGAAGGGGAAACATACGACAACTCTTGATAGCACATAAGCACACCTACCTTTACCTTTAGATTGCGAGTTCGATTCCCGCCTTAGAAGGACTTT
>NW_007492158.1:0-278 GCF_000475195.1 Diaphorina citri
TTATTAAAAAAAAAAAAAAAATAATAATAATAATAATAATAGCACACGTCAGTGACCGAGTGGTTAAGAGCATCGATTCTCAAGCTTGCATCCCCGAGGGTGTAGGGTTCGAATGAAGGCCAGGCGAACATTTTCTGACCAAACATTTCCTTTCCCAGATGGATGGTAAAGGAATGTACCTTGAAGTAATGCGAAAACTGTTTCAAGTTACATTTTTTGGTTGGTTCGTTCGTTCGTTTTTTTTTTTTTTTTTTTTTTTTTTTTTTTTTTTTTTTTTA
>NW_007492159.1:0-278 GCF_000475195.1 Diaphorina citri
TGTCATTTTGACAACTTTTCTAGCAGTGACAATCACTGTCAGAGTTTGTGCTGACAACTTTTCTAGCAACATTCATATATCTTTAGTTTGGGCTGGCAACTAGCAGTATTGTCATTTTGACAACTTTTTTAGCAGTGACAATCAATGTCAGAGTTTGTGCTGACAACTTTTCTAGCAACATTCATATATCTTTAGTTTGAGCTGGCAACTAGCAGTATTGTCATTTTGACAACTTTTTTAGCAGTGACAATCAATGTCAGAGTTTGTGCTGACAACTT
>NW_007492160.1:0-278 GCF_000475195.1 Diaphorina citri
ATGATATTTTTTTTTTTTTTTTTTTTTTAATGGGCATTTACCTTCTACTATCATTGTCATGACTTCAATTGACAGTAGAAAGAATCAAAGAACCTATACGGTAGGTGTGTATATTTTTTCAATACACATTTTGGGCCCTGATCATTTAGATTTTGAGCCGGACCTTCAGGGAAAGGGCTCTGTAGGGCCTTTTTTCTGGGTGAAGTTTACACTAATACAGATCACTAAACAAACCATTAGTTTATACAACATATATTAGGTCGGTAATAAATAAATAG
>NW_007492161.1:0-278 GCF_000475195.1 Diaphorina citri
AATCAAATTGCCTTTTGGGACACCCTGTATGTTAGTGATAAGGAGCCTTTTTCCCTCCCGGATCCCGGCACATTGTATGGGAAGTGACAATATATTAATACCCAGGAGATGGCAGAATGGTAATAATGGTATTAACCGGCGTATAAATCATACGAGTTGTAGTTATACATTGCTATAATGCTGTCTTATCACGCTAACACTGGCAGTGCCACCCCTTGTCACCCCTGTACCTCCTGATATCTAGGAGAACTGGAGAAGTAAAGGAGAGGATGAGGTCA
>NW_007492162.1:0-278 GCF_000475195.1 Diaphorina citri
GGGAGGGGAGCATTTTTAATAAAATTTACCATCCTCATAATAGGGGAAAAGTGGGTACAGGGTTCACACATCCAGATGAACGTACACCTCCATTTATGAAGAGAATTACTGGTGACCCACTTTAGACTCATCCCCACTCCTTACTTGAGTCTGAGGATACCCACACACATTCAACCAGTCAACAACAACACCCAAACTTTCCCCTGTTTATGTCAATGAAATCCCGCTGTTCTGTCACAGGAGGAGCTCACATGTGTTTCCTCACTTTTATTTCAAAG
>NW_007492163.1:0-278 GCF_000475195.1 Diaphorina citri
GTTACAACAGAACACCCAAATAAGCACCATTCAATAGGATAAGGAAAGTCGTGTGATGTTCACACCAGATTTTTTAAAGTACAGAACTTTATTTTTAAAACTCCTTCAATTAAATTAATAAATGTCTTGAAAAAAGGTAGTTTTTAAACTAATTTAAATAAAAGCTTTAAAGTTTAAACTTACTTAGGTACTTACTTTAAACTAAAAGTGATTGTTTTCTTTGTAAGACATTATTGTAGGTAGGCCTTTGTCTTTGTAACACTCGATCAAAAGCGACA
>NW_007492164.1:0-278 GCF_000475195.1 Diaphorina citri
CTTGTATAGCGTTCTCTTCGCGAGTAATTATCGTAAACAATTCAGCACTATTACTTTTTACAGTTTTTACTTAGCACTAAAGCTATAGGGAGACATGTAAATAAGGACTTGGAGCCCCCAGGAGTATGTAGAACCCTGTATGCAAATCCGGGGATTACTGTATTTGTGAAACAGTCTGTATCACTCACCCCCCAGGAACTTCGAATTTGTCTCGTGTTGACTTTAGGTTAATTTTTGTGTGTGATCATTTTTTGGGTGTTCACAGACTGGACCCTGAT
>NW_007492165.1:0-278 GCF_000475195.1 Diaphorina citri
CGCGTATAATATCTCTAGTAGCGCGGTCAAACTTTCTTGACTTGGCGGGGCGGAGCGCTACCGCGCTCCTTAATACTGTATAGGTACTTGAACTTTTTTTTTGAACATTTCTTTTTTCCTTCTTTCCTATTTTTTTTCATCAATATGTTTGTGTTGATGATTCGATGTGTGTCTATAACAAAAAATGTGGTAGTCTCAGAAATTGGATAGAAGAGCTTCTAATCTTTGCGGCAATTTTACACTTGAGAAAAAAAAAAAAAAAAAAAAAAAAAAATCTG
>NW_007492166.1:0-278 GCF_000475195.1 Diaphorina citri
CAAACGCGAAACACGGCAGGATTACTAAAATAGCAAAATAACGAGCAGGAGCAGGCAAAACTGGCAGGAAAAGTTGAAGTTGAAATGTTGAAAACTTTTTGGTTTGTTTATAAATTTTTCCACTTCCAAGAAAAACACTTTCGAGTTTCGACGACTAGCGTGCGAAATTTGAACTAGGAATTTTGGTCTCGTTCTGATATAAGCAGTGCGCTCTAGCGTGGTAATGAGTAACTTTTTGGAATGATGTGCATAAGGGATTCTGCTGATTCTGCAATCCG
>NW_007492167.1:0-278 GCF_000475195.1 Diaphorina citri
CCATAAATGGCTTGGAATGATCTTGGACCCTAAAATGAACTGGACACATCACATAGAATACCTAAAAGCCAAAATGAATCAATCAATCAATATTTTAAAAATGTTGAACAACCCTAACTGGGGACTATCTAGGTCCTCTTTATTACGCCTGTATCATATTTACTGTAGACCAATATCCGACTACGGCGCCATTGTTTATAATAGTGCCAAACCTAATATTAAAAATAAACTTAACCCCATCCACAATCATGTCATAAGAATGATCACAGGAGCCTTCA
>NW_007492168.1:0-278 GCF_000475195.1 Diaphorina citri
AATCAAGACAGAAGCAAGAATTTTAATGAAATAAATAATTCAAACCGTTCCTGAAAAGTACCATTGGGGTACTTATATGTATAGGAACAAAAGGAAGATATTTTTATAGTTACATTAAAATAAACCATTCTCATTATTATTATTATTACCTTCCTCGTAGGTAAATAATGAACAACGTACCTACAGTTGAGTACAAATAAATTGGAACAGATTGCATTTTCTCCCTTTACTCTTTACTTCTTCTTCTTCTTCTTCTTCTTCTTCTTCTTCTTCTTCTT
>NW_007492169.1:0-278 GCF_000475195.1 Diaphorina citri
GGTAACGAACCGTGACGGCAGATAGCACCTGTTCCAGGCGTCATGTAATGGGTTAGCTCAGATTTCTGACTTGTGCCGTCTCCGCCTGATGTCAGGGGGGTGTGAGGTAACGCCAGGAGTTTCGTGTCCAAGCTTCATTTTGACCTTCTGTCCAGCTCAATTTTTTTTTGTAAGTTCAGTTCAGGTGCTTTTTTCTGATTTCAATTCACAATTCAGGTGTTTTTATAATTTTAGTACAGGTGTTAGAGTCATTCACCCCCGGGTCCACAGTAGTCTGT
>NW_007492170.1:0-278 GCF_000475195.1 Diaphorina citri
TCAAATAAATCAAATTACCAATTACCATTTTGAATAGCTCGGTCCGTTTATGAAGGTTCGTAATTGACCGAACGATAGGAGGTCTATGTTTTAACTCGACCATTTTGCATTTGGTTTAGATGTTTGCCGTTACGATCTTTCAAAACATTACGATCCCCCAATACAGTAGCCACGCATATCATTACATATTCATATGCGTGGGAAGTCAAGATGGTAAACCCCTATTGTTCTGTTTCAAAGGCTCAAAAAAAAAAAAAAAAAAAAAAAAAAAAAAAAAA
>NW_007492171.1:0-278 GCF_000475195.1 Diaphorina citri
CGTGAATTTCACCTTTTAACATATTTTCAACATTAGGCTTTCTGGCGACTACAGGCCAAATCTCCGAAAGTCAAATTTCACACAAATTGCCCACCAGCATCTTTCAATGAACCCACTAAAGATGAAACCTAGGAAGAACCCGTAAAAACAGTATCTACAAACACTCCTTTTCTTCCAAATACGGTTGAAAACGTCATCATTGAAAGCAATGTGCTATAAAAGCTCGTCCGACTTGGAAGAAGAAAAAAATCAATCTAGAATTTTTTTCTCATTGGGCA
>NW_007492172.1:0-278 GCF_000475195.1 Diaphorina citri
GTTATTACTTATTGTGAATACGATTATTACCTACTAGTTATTATCATTTTTATTAATGCAGAAACTTAGTATAAAATAAAAATATGTACAAACTTATTATAAAATTGAACATTTTTATCATGTATCTCTTGTACAATAGTATAGACTTTTTTATTATAATTTTATTTGTAGATATGTATTACCTACTGTTTCTTTTGGTTTATAGTCTTACTTCCTATGTGTTGTGAATCACAGATTTGCCCTAGTACCTACTACCTACCTTTAAGTTCATGCATTTG
>NW_007492173.1:0-278 GCF_000475195.1 Diaphorina citri
TTTATACATTATCAGTGAGTTTATATCACCTATTTATCAGCAATTATGTTAAAATAACAAAAACACTGAAACGTTCCTCGAGATATATTACTTGGGGTTATAACCAGATCTAGCAAATAGA
Source organism: Diaphorina citri (assembly GCF_000475195.1). Classification (NCBI taxonomy): domain Eukaryota; kingdom Metazoa; phylum Arthropoda; class Insecta; order Hemiptera; family Psyllidae; genus Diaphorina; species Diaphorina citri. The sequence goes on from NW_007492173.1 coordinate 122, forward strand.
ACTATGCATGGAAAGTTATACGTTACACGTACTACGTATACACTATACACCTACACACAGGTAAGTTCAATTGTAAAATGAATATCTCATCCCTTGAAGGTACTTGGCTAAAAATCTCTAGAGGAGATAAAAGCAATAACCGGGAAACAGTTGCTGA
>NW_007492174.1:0-278 GCF_000475195.1 Diaphorina citri
TTACGAGCTATTTCTAACACTCTGTTTAGTCTCTTGTCATGTTCTTCCCTGCTTTCACCCCAAACAATGAGATCATCTATGTACAGAGCTACACCTGGCTCATTTTCAAATATAAAATTTATCCTTTCTTGGAAGGCTTCTGAAGAACATGACAAACCAAATGGAAGTTTCTTAAACATATACCTACCACCTAGAGGTGAATTAAATGTGCATAATTTAGCACTTTCACTATCTAATGGTATTTGCCAAAATCCACTATTACAGTCCAAAACTGAAAA
>NW_007492175.1:0-278 GCF_000475195.1 Diaphorina citri
GATCTATGCGGGGCTTACGCTCTCCCGTGATCATTTCATCCGGCTCCTGAGGGGGATGATGAGAAACACAGATTGTATTAGGAACAAGGTTAGCCTAGTGGTAACGCGCTTGCTTGCCATGCAGAAGGTCTCGGGTTTGATACCCACCATCGACAAAAATGTGTACTCGTTTTTCGATTGCAAATATTTCAACGAGTTAGTTTCTGGTGTTCGCGTGTTGACCCAGCACCAAAATGGGAAGTATTGTGTCTCTTCTCGCCCATTTAATGAGAGGTATA
>NW_007492176.1:0-278 GCF_000475195.1 Diaphorina citri
GTACAAATCGCGTGTATTCTGGAACTTAGGTATCTTATGCGCTATGTTCCGGGGAGTAACTGAGTAGTTATCTGCCTACATAATAGATCTAATACCTGATAGGTACTAGTGGTTCTGTGAAATGTAGACCTCACTCAGATTCTTTTGCCTAAGCTGAGATCTTCGGTCAATGGAGCAGTTGCAAATGGGTAAAAATTATTAATAAATGGTCAATTCCTATGTAAAAAGTTGGGAAAACCCAAATCTGAGGTCAAAACTCCGAAAAAATAACTGTAAAA
>NW_007492177.1:0-278 GCF_000475195.1 Diaphorina citri
AGATCACAGTCATGTGGATCTACTCTGATCTCGGGAAGAGCATAACATCATGTACATACGTCAAGTCTTGTAACATTTAATGTTTACGTTGAAAAACACCTGTTGTCACTACTGTGAATCATGTACCATTACCACTACATATTAGCATACCTATTCACAGTGACAATACTCATCAGTCTTGTTTTACGTGTGGGGTAACAGAACAGAGGATTTTCCCAACAGTTGCGAATGCTGTTTCTTCTTGCAATAACCACTGGATGGAATAACATAGCGTAGGA
>NW_007492178.1:0-278 GCF_000475195.1 Diaphorina citri
GTAGCTACTTTAATCGAGTAGCGACCAGTGGTGGCATTACAAGTCGAAGAGACGAGCGATAATAAATATGATGATTGAAGTAAATGCAAGACTTGTGATACTGTGATACCCACAAAGTTGTGAGAAAGCTCTCTGCTTTAGCACAAAGATACCATGATTTTTGACTATTTCTCCTATCACTCTCTCTGGGGTCTTTGGGGCCATCAATATTTTCGAATTGGTTTTATTATTACGATAACTTCATTTGCGTAGGCACAAATTAAAGGTAGACAGTACTG
>NW_007492179.1:0-278 GCF_000475195.1 Diaphorina citri
TCCCGGGGCTTCGCGGGGTTGTGCATAGGGTCGCGCTTCGCGCTCCCTTGTTTACGGTCGCGCTGCGCGCTCCCGAGGCTTCGAGGGGTGTGCATGAGGTCGCGCTTCGCGCTCCCTTGGCTTCGCCCCTGAAAACTAATATAATATCGTCCCTGAGTCTTGTCTCGAAGAAATGAAAACTGAAAACTAAAAGCGAGAGCAAAATATTAAGAAGCGCGGTAGCGCTCCGCCCCGCCAAGTCAAGAAAGTTTGACCGCGCTACTAGAGATATTATACGC
>NW_007492180.1:0-278 GCF_000475195.1 Diaphorina citri
GCTTGGCGGTATTTTGACCGCTTTTGGACAGATTTCGACTGTTTTTTGGCGGTTTTCAGCTATAGCGACAAAACGGTTCGAGATATTGTAAAAGTTGGGGTAGAAGAACACTCAAATAAGCATCATTCAATAGGATAAGGAAAGTCGTGTGATGTTCACACCAGATTTTTTTACTTTTTATCTTTAGTTTGCACGTTTATATTAAGGCTATTTTATTTTATGATGCTACATGATGTAAGAAGATGCTCGCATCTTCTTACATCATGCTCACATCAGAG
>NW_007492181.1:0-278 GCF_000475195.1 Diaphorina citri
GTCAGGGGAGGAGCCGGGGGGGCTCGGGGGGCACTGGTCAGGCTTGGCATTCAGTTCGGATATGGAGGGGAGACCCCCGAACTCCGGATGATAACTACTGGATAGAAACACGTCGCTGTCATTCTCGAAGAGCTTGTCCACCGATGTTGTCATCAGCTTGCTGTTTTTCATACCTAGGGGTAGGAAAACGTCGATTAGTTATAATAATAATAGTGCTTATTTATACTGCTCGCATAGGACTGAAAAGGCCCTTTACTCCAGCAGTAGGCTACTACTAT
>NW_007492182.1:0-278 GCF_000475195.1 Diaphorina citri
AAAGCGAACAGAGAGGAAAGACCCCGTCTTCTTAGGATAAAATCCTGGGCGGAAATCTGATTTTGCTGACATTTCTTAAAAATGTTGAACACATAGGTAGGGCATAGGCATAGGGGACATTTTCCCATCAGATTTCAACTGATTTATCCTACCTCTGTGGTGTAGAGGTCAAGGCGCTCGCCTGGTAAACAGGAGGGCGTGGGTTCAATCCCAGCCGAATTTGACCACAATAATAGTAGTAGCCTACTGCTGGAGTAAAGGGACTTTTCAGTCCTATG
>NW_007492183.1:0-278 GCF_000475195.1 Diaphorina citri
TCCCATCCCCCTACTGTTGTCATGGGATTTTTCTCGAAAAATCTCGTCCTCAACACGCTCCCCTGTGCTAGATCCAACGAAAGTCAAAATCAAAACAAAATCCCGATAAGAAACAAAAGAAAATTCAAGGGTGTGCGTTCGTTTTCGACTCTTTTTCGAGGGTGAAAAAACGCGCGGAGGGAAGAAGGTGAGGGAAATGTGGAGAGGGAATTTTTCTCCCCCCGTACATTTGGGGATGTGATATGGATTTTTATCGTGAAAGCTAGCGCAGGCGCCGT
>NW_007492184.1:0-278 GCF_000475195.1 Diaphorina citri
TGCCGCACCCCAAGACACGCTAGACCAAAATCTAGCAACATTAAATTGCAAAATTTATTATTTTGCTACAGCAGCAGGACTATAGGCTACAGTTATTATTATTAACACTTTGATCGCCATGTAAGACGTATACATTTCCGTTCAGGCCCCGTAAGACACTGTCGTGGGCCTGGGAGTGAACATCACTATTCTCGCTCGGGCGATCAATGTATTAAAAGAATTGTCGAATTACCTACATTGCTTTCTTTATTATCTGATATAGGATTAGAAAAGTAAAA
>NW_007492185.1:0-278 GCF_000475195.1 Diaphorina citri
CCCGTCCGTCCTTCGTAAATTTAATGGGGAAAATGCCTATTTAATTGAAATAGGGAGAGATGAGGTCAATAAAGAAATTCGCAATGGGGAAAACAAAATAATATTCTCAACAAAAAATCGACGGAAAAAACTTAACTGCATTTAGAGGGACAATAAAATCCATCGGTGAAATTAGTTCAATTCTGAAGAGTCCAGGACTTGGACATTTTGTTTGTTTAAAGCTTCTCAAATACTGTCCCTGGTGCTTTTGTGTAATTTAAAACTTAGCGTTAGATGAA
>NW_007492186.1:0-278 GCF_000475195.1 Diaphorina citri
GTCCGACTTACAGTTGAGAAGTTGCGGTTCCCCTCCATGCGCTTCCATCGGACTTCCCAGTTGACGTGGACTGTAGATATAATATGAAGGAAGGTTGACTACTAGATATAATATGAAGGAAGGTAATAATACCATAGGATTATAGGTCACATCATCATTAACATCAAAGTAACATCGATGAATTCCTCAGTTATCGTAATAAGCTACACATGCTTTGCAAACTCATGAATAGTCAGTTAAATCTACCTCGAATTGAAAAGATTTTAGGGGCTTGTATG
>NW_007492187.1:0-278 GCF_000475195.1 Diaphorina citri
AGGGGAGCAATAGTCCTACATACTGGACTCCGCACACTGGAATTTCGTTAGAAAAGTCCCCCATTTTACGAGTAATATAATGTAGAGAACACTGCTACTTCTGGATATTCGAACATCTTTGTAGGTCTGCCACATTTGGGGTAAATGGAGCTTTTGGGGTCCTCGTAGGGACTCTTTACCCGAGTGAGTTCTACCATTCACTAATCCACTAATACTACACATCAAGAATCTACAGAGATACCGATTTCATTTAACTTCAGCACAATACGAAATGTGTG
>NW_007492188.1:0-278 GCF_000475195.1 Diaphorina citri
AAATCCGCGAACAAAATCGCGAAATCCGCGAACATAATCGCGAAATCCGCGAACATAATCGCCAAATCCGCGAACAAACCAATTCGGGACGTTTGGCAAGCCAAGTTCTAAGTATACCTACTTCAGATCTTATTCGAGCATTAATAATTAAATAAATAAATCAATCAAAATTATAAGTATATAGGTATATTTATGTATAAATACTTCTTATTCTAAGGACTTTGGTAACTAGGCCATGAAAGAGAAGGAAGGAGAGAGAGAGAGAGAGAGAGAGAGAG
>NW_007492189.1:0-278 GCF_000475195.1 Diaphorina citri
TTCTATCAGCATCATTGACATAACAATACCACTGGATGACAATATCAACACAGCCTATTCAAACAAGATAGCCAAATACGAAGATCTTAGGCGTCAGTTTAAAAACATCTATGTATAATACCAATAATGTGTTCATATTCCCAATAGTCATTACAACCAATGGGCTTGTACACAAAAACATGCTCAGTAATCTGGAAAAGCTCAAGATAAAGAACGCCAGGAATGTTGTAAAGAAATGCCAAAAATCAGTCATCATCTCAACAACTGGAATTATAAGA
>NW_007492190.1:0-278 GCF_000475195.1 Diaphorina citri
GGAAAATGGGCTCTTCTGGGAGTTACGGTTACAGGGACCCCAAAGGGTCCGAGTCTAATGTGTTGAATCATCTGATAAATTCCATCAAAAGCGGACAAACCATTCGAGAGTTATAGTGAAACAAACAAACGGACAAACAACCAGGCAGACAACTAAACAGACATGCAAATTTATAGACATGCAAACCTGACAAATTAAATGCAAAATTGCCAAGTTCAAAACGGAGTCCCACGAAAGACAAAAACTTGTTAAAGTGGGTTAAAAAATTAAAATTAAAA
>NW_007492191.1:0-278 GCF_000475195.1 Diaphorina citri
CATGCAGGGGTTGTTATGCTTGTTGATAAGGGTAACTTTTATTCGAATTTCTGCTCGTGAAACATTTGGTGAATTTTGCACGTGCCTTCGTCCATGATAGTTTTGACACCTGCCTTTGATCGTAATGACGTGATACAAGCCTTTCAAAGGATGAAAATTTCACTTTAGAACGAAAATGTTATGAATCACAGAATCACACTTTGGGTAATTCATGATTCATGAGGTTTTTTCATGACATATTATCATGATTAGGTGTATACTTTCCTACCTTGAGATTC
>NW_007492192.1:0-278 GCF_000475195.1 Diaphorina citri
TGGCGGAAATCAGACCGAGCTGACAGAATTTGAGATTTGATTGATTGATATTAATGGGAACGACAAAATTGCCTCAAAACACAAATCGAATATCCCCATAGACGGCGGGGGTAAAGGGACTTTCCAGTCCTATCCCAGCAGAATAGAGAATAGAATATACTTTGTACCTTATATTCTATTCTATTAGCTATTTAGTTAGCTCCAAGGTCACCTTAAGACGTATGACGAAATTTTGTAAGGCACCTTACGAGGTACTTTTACCTCACAAGCCAGCTCCC
>NW_007492193.1:0-278 GCF_000475195.1 Diaphorina citri
CCTCCGAGTAGCGAATATTGTGATCCCTTCACAGGTAAGATTCATTCCCATCATCTGAGTCAGGTGTTCTTGGAACAGGTGGCTAACTTCATCACGGCCAATAGCAAGTCCAAACAGGGTCCAACTGTCACCCAGACACCCCCGAGTAGCGAATATTGTGATCCCTTCACAGGTAAGATTCATTCCCATCATCTGAGTCAGATGTTCTTGGAACAGGTGGCTAACTTCATCACGGCCAATAGCAAGTCCAAACAGGGTCCAACTGTCACCCAGACACC
>NW_007492194.1:0-278 GCF_000475195.1 Diaphorina citri
AATTGTATTTAGAGACGTATCATCATCTCCACATAATAAAAACAAAATGAAATCAAATGGCATAGGGCAAAACAAACAAAAAACCTCAAAGTATCAAAGTTCAAAATGTGAGATAATAGTTCCAAGGGGGACAGGAAGACTCCCTGAAGTGTTTATTTCTCAAATTCAAATTTCATACTTTTTTGTAGCATAAAAAAAAGACTTGATCCATTGGATTTATCGCACCATAAAAGTGAGGTAACTTTTCTCTCACCATGAGAAAACTGGTTGATACACCC
>NW_007492195.1:0-278 GCF_000475195.1 Diaphorina citri
TCATAATGCTTCAGTTTGTCTCGACGATGAGATACCAGGCTTGTTTTCAGGAACCACATTTTGTTTTTCTTATTCTCTCTCGTCACGTTAATTTTGGCTTCCAATTTCCAATGATATTATGCTCAGTTAGTTATACATAGCTGTTTTTCCTCTTACATAGCATAAGGATGGCGGATTGAGGACTCTCATGTTTTCAGTAACATGTTGACAATTTACCAAGCCCATCCTGCGTGATTGAAAACATTCTGGTCCTGATTATGTTTTCCTCGATATAAATC
>NW_007492196.1:0-278 GCF_000475195.1 Diaphorina citri
TTTATGAATGATAGAAAGTTTCTCTTATTTATAATTACCTATTTCTCGTTTTGTATATTAAGATTTGGTAGAAAAAAATGCTGGTTATTGACTTCTAAATTAAATAAATTCATTAATAGTGATAATCTCCCTATTCTCCCTCTCCATTTTTTTTTCTAGAACGATGGCGAAATCCAGCCCCGTTGTTGACAGATCTCCGGAAACTCCTGCGAAACCCAACAAATCCCCATTCAAGCAGAAAGAAAGCCCTGTTCACAAAGAACCAGGTGCCGATGATG
>NW_007492197.1:0-278 GCF_000475195.1 Diaphorina citri
TGGCAATCTTATCTGTGATGTTCTTCACCTCGCCAGGCTGGGAGTGATCACACTTCTGTCCTCCTCCTTTGGTACAACGAAAATAATGAACAAACAAATGAGTTTTTTTTGGAACCAGAGTGGGGGCCGAAAAACAACACGGTCACCCATCCGAATACCAACCATGTGCAACGTTGTCCAACTTCAGTGATCCTTTGGAAAATGATGTATTCAACGTGTTATTGCCACTAACTAGTATTAGATAGGTATAATGTTTGTTTCCAATTTTACGTCATGAC
>NW_007492198.1:0-278 GCF_000475195.1 Diaphorina citri
GGATCATTTATTATTTTTGACGATCTTTACGAAAAAAATACATTTGGACAGTTATATTTTTCATGAGAATCATCAATTTCGGAGTTCTTTATGGAATCGGGTAAAGGATACCAAAGGACTTTTATACCAGAAGTAAAGTAAAAGGATTTCAACTTAGTACTGACGGAAATTACTTTGGGTAAAGCATTAAAATGGTACACTATTGTATCATACAACCGTCAATGTAAACAAGCATTATTCCAGCTACAGTGTAATAACAAGCATCATGCAAGCAACAA
>NW_007492199.1:0-278 GCF_000475195.1 Diaphorina citri
GTGGGCAAGGCGTCAACCCCCAAAACACATCATATATCGTTCCGCGTGACAAATGAAGTCCCAATACTCCAAGGTCCAAACTCCATATAAACGTCATAAAATACTTATGCCGGAAAATTTATGACACTCGGTTATAAATAATGAGAGAAATAAGTTTCTGCTTCTTTCTTTATGGGATATTAATATAGTTGTTGTTTATAGAACACGATGTAGGGGAAAGAAGTGAAGTGGGGGGACTTGAGAAAAATATGGAAAAGTCAAAGTAAGGGGGGAGGAGA
>NW_007492200.1:0-278 GCF_000475195.1 Diaphorina citri
TCTCTCTCTGTCATATTTCTATTCACCTGGTGCAAAAAAGAAATTTTCCCAAAATGAAATATACAAAATAGCATTCGTAAATAAATAATATACAGAGAACGCGATATTATGTATCGTACATACATTATTATATACAACTCAATTTTATATACAACAGGTGTATATCATATTCAGATAGGTATCTATGTATATAAATACGTACATAAAAAATCTGGTGTGAACATCACACGACTTTCTATTACATTAAGTCGGACAGTTCTAAAAGTTTCACCATTCGA
>NW_007492201.1:0-278 GCF_000475195.1 Diaphorina citri
AAAAAAAAAAGGTCAAAAACCGCCAAAAAGCGGTCAAAAACCGCCAAAAAGCGGTCAAAATACCGCCAACCGCAGCACCTGTCTCGACCAAACGTTTTGTGTTGCATTCTTGTCACATTTGTGAACTGAACTACATACCAAATTTCAAGCCTCTAGCTTATACCGTTCCCGAGATATTGTTAAATTACACCGAAAACAGCCAAGCGTTGCACCGATCTTAACCAAAAGTTTCGTGTCGCATCCTTGTCACATTTGACAGCTACATACCAAATTTCAAG
>NW_007492202.1:0-278 GCF_000475195.1 Diaphorina citri
TTCTTAGGAAGACTTCCTAAGATTAAAATAGACAATTATCCTTAGGAAGACACTTTGTGTCCCTGCCTTTTCATATAGTTTATAGTAAACATCTGAACTACAGGGTACAGGGTGCACGTCAGCCTCATGAGAACAAATAATGGCCTGGTAGAATTCAAGTAAAATCATGGGATGACACCAACCATGGGTGCTTCCACAGGCACACAAGTCTGACAACAAAAGTCAACTGTTAAGGTTCAGATGCTTGGGTCCCTTAAAGAATGCGAAAACGTCTGGCT
>NW_007492203.1:0-278 GCF_000475195.1 Diaphorina citri
TTTGTTTAGTTTTAGTGTATTTTTTTCTATTGTCATTTTTGTATAAAGGGTTAGTCCCGTAAATAAATAAATAAAATAAGTTTAAATAAGATATGTGCCTCATGCTTTGTCACAAGTTAATTTTTGACGTACCTAATTCGTAGATATTTTCTTATCCTAATTTTCGCTGAATACTAAAGTGAGCAAAATAAAATAGAGTCCCGCAGGCGAAATTTTTGAAAATTTTGCTAGATATTTTCTTATCCTAATTTTAGCTGAACGCTAAAGTGAGCAAAATA
>NW_007492204.1:0-278 GCF_000475195.1 Diaphorina citri
CACTCTAAAGCTCAGAATGTCCACAATGACCACTTCATTTGTTCATTTCTATAGACAACCTAACAATGGCAGATAATATTTACATACTAACAGAAATTCTGTTGTAAAACTGTGTCCATACATAGTTTACATTGATTTCGGAACGATATATCGTCTTATAAGAGGTCCGTTGTTACAGTTCCCACCTCTTTTTGTTTCTAAAACATACTGCTAACTGCATAAATTATTATTTTGCCATCTCCATCATTTTTTTTTTTTTTTTTTTTTTTTTTGGGGGG
>NW_007492205.1:0-278 GCF_000475195.1 Diaphorina citri
GGGTTTCTTTTTATTTCCATCGCATCACTCACGCTCACACGGTAATACCTTTGAGTGAGCGCTGTCCAAAATGCGCTGGTGGGGCGACTAAAAATGGGCCATGCGATTCTCGTCCTTTTATATGCTTTTCTTCTTATTTTTTTAAGAGGTTTGTTAAAGGGAACTGTAACTGCTAAGGTCGTATCGTCCCGAAGAGAGAGAAGGAAGACAGGATAGGAGAAATCCAGCCGTTCCGAGGACGAACAATATCCGTTCAGGCTGAAATCCGCCCCGGCCGG
>NW_007492206.1:0-278 GCF_000475195.1 Diaphorina citri
TTCTTTTATCTTATTAATGAGCTGCGCTATTTCTTCACTTGGTGTTAAACCAGCGTGCTGGCGTTGTTCTTCTTCAAAATCTACCGGTACAGTTGGCTGATTATTTGCTTGGAGACTTTCCGATCTTACTGTTTGTACTGATGGATTTTCGACTTCCATTTGCTGATGATTCCGGTGATCCAACTCTAATTCTTGCACTACATTTCTTTCAGATTGTCTGCTAATAGCTACTTCAGCTTTCACATTTTGCAATATTCTGTCTAGTTGTTCTTGAGGGA
>NW_007492207.1:0-278 GCF_000475195.1 Diaphorina citri
TAGGAAACGAACGTTTTTTCTAATAGCAGGACGATAACTCTTACAAAGAGTAAGAAATTTCCTTCTTTTTCTTCTACATCTTTGCCTGTTATTGACGTTCATGATCATACTCATAGTAATGATTCATCACTTTCCTATCAACAGGTACCTCTAGGTGGTGAGTCCCTTTTGTGTGAAGGAGAAGGCGAACGAGGATCATCTTTCACGTCGGATGTATGTTCGGGGTCGGCGCCGGATTCCTCGTTGGTGGCGGGGGATTCTGTGCCGGTTTCGGATGT
>NW_007492208.1:0-278 GCF_000475195.1 Diaphorina citri
GAGGGAGCCAGCAGTTTATTGGGAGAATCCGTTCGGGGTGCTTTTTATCGTAGAGTTTCCTAGAAAAAAGCAGGAGTAAAAGCAAAGGTCAGCATGCTGATCGCCAACATTCAAAACGGATAGGCACGCACAGAAGAATAAGCATAGGTATGGAGTTTATGGTAGAGAATGTCACACGTTCACTTCACCTTTGATTAAATTTCATACCAAACAAATCGGGCTCATTCTCGGAACGGCTGGATTTCTTCCATCCTGTCCTCATTTTCTCTTCGAATTCG
>NW_007492209.1:0-278 GCF_000475195.1 Diaphorina citri
TTTTGGGGTGAAAGGGGTGACCTGAACCGACTCGACTCGCGACTGTGGGAATTTTTAGTGGAGACACCAAATCATTTTCCAGTGAAAACACGAAATTGTTCCCAGAAGATTATTTTCCAATGAAGTTTTTGTCAACCATATTATGCTCATCATTCACGCTCGGACTGTCCGAATGTGGTTTTAGTGGAAAAAACTTCAGTCCTGCCTCGGTGGTATAGTGGTCAAGGCGCTCGCCTGGTAAACAGGAGGGCGTGGGTTCAATCCCAGCCGAGGTATGG
>NW_007492210.1:0-278 GCF_000475195.1 Diaphorina citri
ATAAAAAACCTAAAGAAAATGATAAAAATCAAAGAAAAAGAACTAGCACAAATCAAAGAAGATAGAAACCACTACACAAATGAGATACAAGAATCACAATCAAAATTACAAGAAATGAAAAATGAAAAACAAGAGATATCTGACAAACTCGTAAAAGTAATGGCTGAAAATGAAGATATGAGAATAACTATGGAAGTATTTAAAAATACACTTGAAGACATGAAGTATTTAAATTTAAATAAAAGGCAATACACTAATCTGTATGAAAATGAATTTAA
>NW_007492211.1:0-278 GCF_000475195.1 Diaphorina citri
TCATTGTTACGAAATCGATGAGAGAAGGTGGACAGGAGAGGAGAAAGCCAGCCGGTCCGAGAACGAACCTTAACATGTGTCCAAACATGGTCGATCGGCCGTCATCAATATCGATCGATGAGGAAAATCTATGTTGTCGAGGCAGTGTGGACGTGTCGGTCGACATCGATCGATGGTCGGTCAACTATCTGTGGAAACACCTTCATATCTGTGTCCGTTGATAGGCGATTCCGCTTCTGCAGGGACAATTTTACTCCCTCAGTAAAGGCCCCGTCTTA
>NW_007492212.1:0-278 GCF_000475195.1 Diaphorina citri
TCATATAAACGCCAGTGGCGGAGCTCCATCGAAGTTAAGGAAAGCTCCATCTAAGCTAAGGAAAGCTCCATCGAAGCTAGGGAAAGCTCCATCAAAGCTAGGGAAGCACCCACTCCCCATTCCCTTCCTCCCTAAGATTTTTTTCTCAACCACACCCCTTAACATTTTATATACATACCTACTTTCCTTAAAGAGGTTTGATAGAGGAAACTGTAACTGCTAAGGTCTTATCGTCCCGAAATCGAAGAGAGAAGGAAGACAGGATAGGAGAAAGCCAG
>NW_007492213.1:0-278 GCF_000475195.1 Diaphorina citri
CAAAATTTAGGCCTATGTAAAGTCGCTAATTTTATGTAAAGTCGCTCATTTTGGGACATTCTTTGCACATAAAATACCCGGTAATAGGTAGATATGTACTAGATATATTTCTGTAGAAAAAGGGTACGTCTTCCTCCTCCTCTCTCTCTCTCTCTCACACACATACACACACCTTTCTTTCTCTCCCCCTTCCTCTCTCTCACTTACTATCCACCTCCCTCCTTTATCTTTTCTCTCCGTCCTCACATGAATAATTCCCATACATCAATGAAACCCAA
>NW_007492214.1:0-278 GCF_000475195.1 Diaphorina citri
TAGTACCGGCATGAAACATCAATAGATAGATACAAAGTTGAGAAAATGCAATTTCCTATTCTACAGCCTAGTCTAAACGGATCTTTACTACAGTTGAACAAATGTAAAAAGCATACAATCATAAATAATGTAAATATGTTTGTGAAAACCACATTATTGGTCATGTTTCCTTGAAGTTCTTTTCAAACAAATGGCGACAATCCTAGCTATTGTGGTAAACTTGTGTGACAAGACAAGCGAATTGTAAAATCTAAAGGGTGGGCTTTCAATATGAAGGC
>NW_007492215.1:0-278 GCF_000475195.1 Diaphorina citri
GGCTACAACTGTTTCTTTATGGTTCCTATCAATTTGTTGTCTTTTGTGGGACCTCTCTTGAGACCCTGTTCCCAATATACCTTCCTAGGTGTTTGCCTGAAACCCAAGTACGTACTTATTATGTATAATATGAGTAGGTAGGTACCTATACTTAATTCATTTTTCACAGGAAGTTCTCTTTAATCTTTACAGATAGTACTTAATTGTGGCATGTTGAAAAACAATTAGATAGCTGAGCAGCTACATGTTTAGTTCACTTCATTTGAGAGCAAGGTCAG
>NW_007492216.1:0-278 GCF_000475195.1 Diaphorina citri
TTCTACAAGGTGGTTCAAGTAGTATTCATCAAGCGTACCGGGAGGAGAGTGAACGCTCCCTTTAATTTAGGGACACCCTGTAAAGTTCTATATTCTCGTTTAATTATTTAATTATGAACTCCCTCTGTATATGTATGTGTACATGTACATTGTACACAAGTAGGTACCTAATATGTGTAATATTTTGTAAGCCATTACCTACCTAACCTATTATGTACAACCTAATAAAATTACGTTAGGAAATATGGGTGTTTCATAGATTTTTTTTTTTTTTTTTT
>NW_007492217.1:0-278 GCF_000475195.1 Diaphorina citri
GAAATTTTGAAAAATTGGACTGGAAAACCGGGAAAAGTCAGGGAATTTTATTTTTCCATTTTGGTAGACACCCTGTTAGTGTGAACATTGGAATTTTCTCCTGGCAAATTTACCCACTTTAATAACAACAAACATTGTGATGTTTCCTTTGTTATTATATTCTGTTCATTTCTTTGTACCATACCAATTATGTATTTTATCACTTGTTAGCACAGTATTGAGCCAACCTCTCTCCATCACATCAATCTATTTATTGAAGAAGTGACACCAGTAAACAA
>NW_007492218.1:0-366 GCF_000475195.1 Diaphorina citri
CTGGAACAAATATTGGGCAATGAAGAAGATCTTTAAAAGTATGAAAGTCAAGAGAGGAACGAAAGCAAAAGCATTGAAAATGTGCATTTTCTCGGCGATATTATATGGATGTCAAACATGGGCCCTGACGAAAAAACTCTACAGTAAACTTGATGTGACGCAATACCAGATGATGAGAAGTATCCTGAATATCAAGAGAATGGACAAAATCAGCAACAGAAGAATCGGTGAAATGATGAAAATGGAAGATCTCAGCAAAGAAGCCAAAGTACTGAAATGGAGATGGGCAGGACACGTAACAAGGATGCAAAACAGTAGATGGGCAAAGAAAACAACAGAGTGGATACCTAGAGCAAACAAGAGAAA
>NW_007492218.1:5935-10227 GCF_000475195.1 Diaphorina citri
TAAAAATCAGGAAAGAGAAAAATAGAACTATCATAAAAAGCATACTACCCAACATACAATAGCATTAGTAAGACACCAGACAAAGTTTAACATTCAGAAGAAGCTAAAAATTTCAAAAACTAAGACAAAACAACAAAGCAATCTTACATCAGTTAAAGTATAAAGAAGAGCAAACCACTAAAGGGTCCAGGTAGACGACAGTACACCACTTTATTGACAACCTTTAGAAGTTAGGAACCCTATGATGTTTCAATGATCCTAACGAGGACTGAACAAAGAAAAAGGAAAGGGTATCAAAGGGTACTAAGAAAGCAGAGGCGAGACAAAGAAAGGTGTACCAGTATAATTCCAGAAGCGAGGTAATACCCGAATAGTTCACAGATTTGGATTATCATAAGTATAAAAGGAACGAAAGTAACATTCAATTAATTAAGTAGAAGTCGAAAAGAGTTAGTCTCGTAACAAATTTAAAAGTACTCTTAACAACGTCAGTTAAAGAAGACGAACTACAAGTTACGAACCTACGTACTTTGATAACCTTATTTGTAGCATGTATCAGTAAGAAGTTGTGAACAGTCATAACGTTGAACAACGCCTACTGTACCTTTTTGATCCTATGAAAAGACCTAGAAACAACGACATTAATCTTTCAGTATCAGGTTGTCCTACTTGTTACAGTGCTACTCAACTTCATTTCATCATGTGTAAAAAAGATTGTCAATGTTGTAGTTGCAACTGAAGTTTAGGAGGACTAAATGCAATGATAGCTTAGTGGTTATATATGAAGAGATCAAGTAAAAAGTTCGAGACAAGTAAGATTATAAGTACATTAGAAGACAAAACAGTCACCAATCGTTTGAAGTGCTGTACAAATAAATGTAAAAACTACTGAAGGAGTAAACAATTAAAGACTACAAAAGTAATTAGAAGAACTAAAAGACCAAATTTGGAATAACAAAACAGTAAGGACAAGGTCAAAGGTAAAAGTCAATAGGCTCTACACTTATCTTGCATAGATTATGACTATTATAAACAAACCAGAAGAAAAAACAGTAGTAGGAAGAACGAAAGAAAGAATAAGCCGGGCTCAGTACGTGTTATGAATGATATGCGCTACAAAGACCATAGTAACTAGTGACAAAAGTAGTAAAAAAGAAAAGAGTGAAGATCACAACTTGTAACTAAGATTCCCAAGAAACAGGAAGTGATACGCGAGAGCAAGAAGACGGTTAACAACCCTAAAAGAAGAAAAAGTTACGTGAAAGTCCACGAAGGGACAAAAGGAAGAAAAAACAAAGGTCCCCTAGCGACCCTTGTGTAAGAAAAAGGAGCCTCATTAAAGTTACCACAAAACTTATCTACCATAGACAAGTAAACCCTGCTTGAAACAAGAAGGCACCAATAAAGGTACAGAATAACAAAGGTAATCTCTGGAAAGGCCCATAACCCTTTTGATCAAGGAAGTATACTAGAGAGAGGTAAGAAAGAGAGTAAGAGGAAGAGTGTTAGTTACAGCGAGGAAACTACATTCGCAGCACAAGGAAACTAAAGTTGAGAGAGTAAAGACGATAGTATAAGAAAAAGAGAAGGTAAAAGACCAGAAGGCGAGTACTAGTAAAAGTTATTTATAAGATCAAGGGAACTCAAAAGACAGCTAACAAGTATTAAACAAGAAGGAGGTCGATGATTAGTAGGAACTATTATTAGCCGGACTAGGAAGGAAGTAGAGAGAAAAATGGGTCAGACTTTTTTAGTAGCTAAAGAAGAATAGAACATATAAAGTCGAGGTAAAAAAGTAACTTGTTGGTCAAATGGAACAGAAAATTCCAACACTTCAAAAGTAATAGTAGAAGTAATTTCGGTATATAATACTATAAAGGAAGAAGATACAAAAAAGAGATCCAAAAACTAAGCAGGTAGTACAAAAAGATAAAAGGGCAACTAAAGCCGAAAGAGTAACACTTAAACAGAAGATAGTAAAAAGATCAGAGAACAACAAGTTGTAATTTTAGACAGGCATTAAGCAAGTTAAGAAGGTGCTAAAGGGTTGTAACGTCTGGAGGTATAGAGCTAAAAAGCTTTTTATTTTAATAAACAACTTTTATCATTAAGTCCGAGGTCCTGATCATTTCAGTTATTTGAACTTTGTATAAGGTTGATCCGTGGGCCTGATTTGTGTCTCGCGTGTTCTGTCTCGGCTGGAACAAGAATACCTATCCAACCGATAAAAAAGCAAAACGGACTCAAAAGTAGAAGATCAATTGAATTCCTACAAAACCCACTTGAAGGATTCAGCTACATCGAACAGATAAATACCTTGAACGGAGAATAGCAATACAGGAAACTTACAATAAAATCGAAGAAGGTTTAACAAGAAGCCGTGAAGAAGAAAAACGAAAGGAACAAAAGAACAAAGGAAGAAAAATACAGCCACAAAAATATCATGAGATACAGAAGAAACTCTATTCAAAGAGAGAGAAGAAATGAATCAAATAATACCTAATAAAAGCAGTTATCAGAAGATTGAACTTGCGAGATCTAGGAAGTTAGGCTAAAAAGAAAATTTGGAGAAGACATGTGCGAAATAACGAGGAAGCACATAATAAACAAGATTATGGACAGTAACGGGGTTCTACAAAAAAGAATTAAAAAAGAGATATCCAGTGTGAAAACGTATGGATAAGCAAATCAAGAAAGAAGAAATGGTAAAATAACGACCAATAGAGAAGGAGATGAGAAGTGGCACTGGAAGCTACAAGATTTTATGAAAAATTGTACCACCAGAAGAAACCAAACATCAATGAAGGAAACAGGATCTACGAATTATAAGAATGGATAGGAGCAGAATTCAATGACACTTTAGTATCATGGAAGCAGAAGTAGAGAAGCCATTGGGGAAATTAAGAAAGAAAAGGCAGCAGGAGATGATGGGTATAACAAATGAGTTAATAATATATGGTAAAGACAGAGTATCATCCCAAAACTTAACCAAAATATTTCCAATCGTATATATATTGTATGAGTGCGAAGTACGAATAACCAATGTGAAAATTTACAGATAATAATTTTAATTTTCAAGAAAGGATCCGCCGGGAAGACATTTCCAAGCTACCCGCCAATCAGCTTGTCATCCAACAATTATAAGGTGTTTGTAAGAAGATAATACAGCAAAAGACTGAGGAAGAAAATTGAAGAAGCATCAACGCACGCCAGACAAGCTGGATTCCAGAAAAGCATATTCAACCATCGGATAACCTGCAAGCCATTAATCAACCTACTAGAGAAAAGCAACGAGTACCAAGTAAAATTATCAATATCAGTAGTAGACTATGTTAAGGCATTCGACAGCATCTATCAAGCTAGCATATGGGAAGCACTGAAGAAAATACAAGTTGACAACATCTACATCCAAACACTCAAGGAGTTGTACAAAAGTAAAGCGTATGTAGCGCTTGATAGAACCGGAAGAGAGTTTGATATCAGACGTGGTACGAAACAAGGCTGCCCGCTTTCAGCTGAGCTTTTCAACACGGTCCTGGAGCTCATATTCAGCAACATCAACTGGGAAGGGAAAGGTGTAACAATCAACGGGGAAAACTTAACAAATATGAGGTTTGCAGATGATGTGATTCTCATTGGGAAAGACCTTGATGAACTGAGAACCATGATGATAGAATTGAGAGAAGAAAGTAAAAAGCACGGACTTGATATCAATATGGCAAAAACAAATATACTAACAAAAGAAGAAATAACAGGAATTGAAATCAACGGAGTAGAAATAAAGAGAACTCAAGAAACTATTTACCTTGGACAACTAATATCACACGAAAATGTAACAAACAAGGAAGTTGAAAGGAGAATAAAAATAGGCTGGAACAAATATTGGGCAATGAAGAAGATCTTTAAAAGTATGAAAGTCAAGAGAGGAACGAAAGCAAAAGCATTGAAGATGTGCATTTTCTCGGCGATATTATATGGATGTCAAACATGGGCCCTGACGAAAAAACTCTACAATAAACTTGATGTGACGCAATACCAGATGATGAGAAGTATCCTGAATATCAAGAGAATGGACAAAATCAGCAACAGAAGAATCGGTGAAATGATGAAAATGGAAGATCTCAGCAAAGAAGCCAAAGTACTGAAATGGAGATGGGCAGGACACGTAACAAGGATGCAAAACAGTAGATGGGCAAAGAAAACAACAGAGTGGATACCCAGAGCAAACAAGAGAAAGAGAGGAAGACAGAAGACGAGATGGTATGACGAATTCAAGAAACATGTTGGAGCAA
>NW_007492219.1:0-278 GCF_000475195.1 Diaphorina citri
ATTTTAGCTAACGAGATAAGGGAGATGCATACTCTCGAGTTTTCTTCAAGAATTAAGGAAACAGAATCCTTCTTTTTTTTTCTGTAGAATTTTAAAAGGAGACGTCGAGATATTAGAAGTCGAAGCGTATAGGGTGTTGAGAAAATAATTAACTCACTATACAGGGTGTTTGTAAACACGTGGGTCTTTTTATTTTATTTACTTAGTTTAGCAATAAAATTTGTTGAATATTTCAACACAGTATTTTTTTTTTTTTTTTTTTTTTTTTTTTTTTTTTT
>NW_007492220.1:0-278 GCF_000475195.1 Diaphorina citri
TGTTAACTATAGTTCCAGGTCTTTGGTGCTAGATGGTGGACGCATTACCTATTTGATCTTTGATCGAGTATTTGAGTCTTGGAAAAGGTCAATGAAACTTGTGAAATAACTAAGCACCTACCTAATATTACTTATCAATGTAACTATACCCAATACTATGTAGGTACCTACCTATGAGTTCCATTATTTTTTATGATCTAGAACAGTTTAATATTCTGGGGTAAGTCGCTTAATCACAGCTTTTCTTTAACTTTGAAAAGGTCATGGGTGCGATAGCT
>NW_007492221.1:0-278 GCF_000475195.1 Diaphorina citri
CTATGTAAATATGTACTATCTTTTAGGAGAACCAAGAGTTTACTATCTTTAAGAGCCCCTAGGATAACTGTGCGTGTGTACTGGTTCATAGCTATATTTATACAAGAAAATCAATTTTTAAATGTTGACAATTGGCTTATTTAGGATTACCAAGAATTCAACAATAAGATTCAACTCGATACCTATTATTATTAAAAAATCAGAAGAAACTAAAAGAAAAAACGGCAAATCAAGTAAATTAATATAAAATGTATACTTCTTTTTTTTTTACATTACTT
>NW_007492222.1:0-278 GCF_000475195.1 Diaphorina citri
GCTCAGGAATATATCATGCACACATTGTATTGTGTCCCCCTAATAGCCTGTTTACTTCTGATTGATTATGGACGCATGGCAAAAAGTCAAGGACAGACCTTTGCGTTCAAAGTCATTTGTGTGAATAATTTAGTATGACAATGTCTTGTAGAATGAGCGTGGTAGACACCTAATATGTATCTAAGTTATGTGTCTGGACTCTGGTTCCACTGGTTTTAACAAGGAGTCTTATGGTAATGGACCATGCAAATGTGACTTCCAGTCTTGTTAGAACTGTG
>NW_007492223.1:0-278 GCF_000475195.1 Diaphorina citri
CAGTACTGTTTCCAACAGTCAAGGGATCTTAATCTTAGGTAGGACATGAGGGAGGTTTGAAACTAAAATGGAGGAGTTGCAATTGGAAAATATTATTAATAAAAGGTCGATTCCTACGTAAAAATTTGTGAAAAATCCAAATATGAGGTCAAAACTGCGAAAAAGTAACTTTAAAAGGTTGAAAATTCAATTTTCATTTTCCGTTCTAATGAAAAAGTTCAAAGAGTTGTGACGTCAGATTTCCCGTCAAAATGCGCAGAAACGCTTGCGCACAAACA
>NW_007492224.1:0-278 GCF_000475195.1 Diaphorina citri
CAATGTATTTAAAAAAAAAAAAAAAAAAAACTGATCAAGGTCAAAGATATAAAGTCGTGACCCGATTCATCAATTACTGACATATCAATAAGGTTCTAAAGACAGGTGTGACGTCATAAGGAAAAATTGAACGAAAATACGCTCAGTAAACTTCGCAAGAGAATCCTTAGGATGTGTCCACACTAAAGTTCTGCCTCGGTGGTAGGGATGGGATATTCGACTCTTTTTGAATATTCGAATACCACGATTCGATTCTTTTCAAATATTCGACTCAAAGA
>NW_007492225.1:0-278 GCF_000475195.1 Diaphorina citri
GCAGCACCTCTTGAGCTCATATTTTTGTTTATAAATAAATAACCAGATTTGAGGTTAGTGTTTTTCTGTAATGAAAAAATGTGTTGTGTCTGTGCTTCTAAAAAATAAAATTATCAAGTTTTTCTTCTTTAATATAAAAAGTGTTTCCTGGCTTTTTATTCTTTTATCAGTAGATGTCTTTGCTGAAGGTAAATGATCATCAAAACCAACAGGTTATGGGCCCAGATCATGCCTAGCCACAACTGATAAAAATCACCCCAATCATCAGATCACAGTTC
>NW_007492226.1:0-278 GCF_000475195.1 Diaphorina citri
GACATCTCAAACTGATGGGCTATGACCCGACCATCTTCCTTGTGAATGAATATAATGCTAGTCGACCAGACGGTAAGTGTTTTTTTTTTTTATTTATTTAAAAAAAAGAGGTTTGACAGAGGGAACTGTAACTACTAGGGTCTTATCGTCCCGAAATCGAAGAGAGAATCAAGACAGGATAGGAGGAAAATCAGTTCCGAGAACGAACATTATCCCATGAGGATAAAATCCGCCCCGGGCAGGAATTGAACCCGCGGCCTAGCGCTTACAAGGCAGAC
>NW_007492227.1:0-278 GCF_000475195.1 Diaphorina citri
TCTTATCTCAAGAGATCTTCAGAGTCCAGAGTCACACAGACATTGGCAAGATGAATCTCTCAACGAGAGATGTGTATGTGTAAAGAGTGAGTGAGTGAGTCATGAAAAAGAACTACTCTTTTCAGTGGACTACTCAGTTAATGAGTCAGATCCTAACTCCCTATCCGTCTATACCTATAGGGAGTTGAAGTGTGAGTTACATGTATGTTTTAGTATTTGACTGAGACTTCTTCTCTTATACCTTTGCCAATCTTACTTGGGGGTGTAATGTAATGCCT
>NW_007492228.1:0-278 GCF_000475195.1 Diaphorina citri
ACATAACCGATGCCAGCTATCCTCAACTCGCACAAGAACCTTTGACGATGTTTAGGGCCTGAAAACAAACAAATAATACCTAATGAAAAAGATTTTTCTTCCAAATTTTGAAAAACTATAAGTAGGTTTCACTAGGTATAATACCATCAATAATGCTGTAACTGGCATGAACTTTTTGCCTACTCTATTTATTGGAAAGGAATTAAGGAACTCATCTTTATATCTCTATTCTATTAATTATTAATTGCAATTCCAAAATTATAGAACATACAAAAGTA
>NW_007492229.1:0-278 GCF_000475195.1 Diaphorina citri
TGTTTTGGCACTAAAAACTGACCATCGAAAATTTGACCCGATTACATTACTTTACTTCCTATAGGATAAGGAAAGTAAAAATCATCCTCACAGATCATAACTTTTCGGGAGTGGAAAAGAAAGACGAATAAAAACTAAAATAAACAAAAAACTTATCCAACAATGAGCTTTTCCTTCGGCTTCCGTCTTTTGTACAAAACTCTCGAGATCATCGGCTTTGTGAACCGAGTTCAACTCAGATACTCCTGGCTCAACAAGCTCAAGACCTTACGACACAT
>NW_007492230.1:0-278 GCF_000475195.1 Diaphorina citri
TAACCAGAAAACTATGAATTCATCATCAGTACGTGATAAACCGTTTCGATAAAATCCGACAGAAAGTAGTGGCGTGTCGGCGGAAAAACGGCGGAGATGCGTCAAAGGGTTAACGCCTGTAGGTGTGTCCAAACATAGTCAACCGGCCGTTGATCGACATCGATTGACGAGGTGAATTGTCGAGGCAGTGTGGACGGTTCAGTCGACATCGATCGACGAACGGCCGACGATGGTTGGACACAACTTTAGGCCTCTTCCACATTGGAAGGCCTCTTGTC
>NW_007492231.1:0-278 GCF_000475195.1 Diaphorina citri
AAAAGATAGGTACGAAATAGTTTCTATCAGTAACAACCGTACCTACAAGTATGCACATGATCGTTTAAGACGGGTACCCAATACAGCTGATCTCCACCCCTCAGATGATAGAATTAGTGACGGTGAAGATGAAGAACAACCTAGACAAGAGTGATTTAAGAACCAAATACTTTCTTGGGATTTTTCATGTTTCTTCACAGGTTTAGTAAGCAATTAAAAAAAAAGGTTCTCATTCAGAATGTCCCTTCCGTATTTTATTTATTATGTCTATTTTTTAT
>NW_007492232.1:0-278 GCF_000475195.1 Diaphorina citri
CAGAATTTCTTCAATAAAGTACAATGCGGATTCCGGAAGTTACATAGCACGGCGGATGCTCTGGTACATCTTGAAAGTTATGTGAGAGATGCTTTCATCTCTCAAGAACATTGTGTTGCCGTCAGTCTTGACATCAGCCGTGCCTACGAAACGACCTGGATCTTTAGAGTCCTGAAAATCCTCCAAGAACAAAATATCAAAGGAAATCTTATGTTGTTCATTCAAAACCTGCATCAAAATAGAAAGTTTGTTGTACGAGTCGGCTCAGTTCTATCGGA
>NW_007492233.1:0-278 GCF_000475195.1 Diaphorina citri
GTGTACAAGACTACGCTGCTAGACGATACAAGATTACGAGTGTGTAGAGGATTACGCTGCTAGGCGATACAAGATTACGAGCATGTACAAGATTACGCTGCTAGACGAAGCGTGTTGATACAAGCGTGTTTCTCTGGAAAAGCGTGTTGGTCTGAGAGAACATCAAATGGAAACAGTCTTCACCTTGCCAGTGTGTGTCGTGTAAATAAGCTTAGATAGCTCTCGAAATTGCAGAACACAGTGGATTACAGAACACACCAGTGGATTACAGAACACAC
>NW_007492234.1:0-278 GCF_000475195.1 Diaphorina citri
TTATGTAAGGAATAACTTCCTTATCTGTGCAATAATTATAACATACATAATGACATAATACCTATTACTAGAGTGTCCACACATAGGCGCCTGAAGTCTTCAATTACTCTTGGCAAGTTTATAGTTTTATACTCAATCAATAAGGAGTGTGTGTGTTGAGCAAATTGTAGAGGCACATTTCTTCTTGGCGTACTGCTAAATATGGACCTCAATCCTCAAGCCACCCTCAGGATTGGAACAGAAACATATAGAACTAATTAAACAGGCCGTTATCTCCC
>NW_007492235.1:0-278 GCF_000475195.1 Diaphorina citri
TTGATTGAGGTTTCTCTTTCTCTGTTTAATCACCATAAAATAAAGTGTGAACGAAAAATGTAAATATCGCAACAACAAATGTGTTTTCTAACTTTTAATTTCCAATGAGCAAGAAGATGTTACAAACATTTCTTTACAACTACGTAACTTTCAAAAAAGAGTGGATTTTTTCACCCAAAAATTGCATGATCCGTCCTAGTAGGTACATGATTTTTCAATGGAAATCTCTAACTTAAATATACCTATGAGTTTAGAATTGACTAGAAATCTGGTAACCC
>NW_007492236.1:0-278 GCF_000475195.1 Diaphorina citri
TATACGTTTGTATGTTATATGTTTGGAATAAAATTTGTTTTATCAACTCGCGCATTGATATCATTATGAAGACGCTTACACCAGGCCAGGAGGTAAACATACGTTCCACTATGGCACGGAACAGGTTTGTATTCATTCCGTCAGTAAAGTTCAACTTGGCCACTTCGTAACGGCAAGGTGTGCGTATTTTTTTCTTCAAAAGTTCGTCGAAAAAATAAGTTTTACGATCTATTTGGTTCAGGTGTGAAATTGGTACCGACCCCCTTTTCATTTTTGAT
>NW_007492237.1:0-278 GCF_000475195.1 Diaphorina citri
AAAAAAAAAAAAAAAAAAATCTGGTGTGAACATCACACGACTTTCCTCATCCTATTGAATGATGCTTATTTTGGGTGTCCTTGTTCTTATAGCCAAACTTTTACAATATCTCTAATCAATTAGTCGGTATAGCTGAAAACCGCCAAAAACGGTCAAAAACCACCAAAACGGTCAATATACCGCCAACCGTAGCACCTATTTCAACCAAACGTTTTGAGTTGCATCCTTGTCACATTTGTAAACTACATACCAAATTTCAAGTCTCTAGCTCATACCGT
>NW_007492238.1:0-278 GCF_000475195.1 Diaphorina citri
AGCCCTTGGACTGTGTGCTGATTAAAAAGGCAAGTTTGCAGACGAGCTTGGACATAATGTATGTTATCACTTATCATTTATCATTGTCTATTTGTGTGAGCTTTCATGTTCAAAAGACCCAACAGTATGTACCTAGTACCTACATATCCATTTAATGTAAAGGAACTCAAATAGGTATTAGAAGAACATTACGTATATTGGGTATACCCGATTAGAACCTGATACTTACGATCCAAAGGTTTAGTGCTCCTCAACAGGAAAATCCTAGTTAGGATTTC
>NW_007492239.1:0-278 GCF_000475195.1 Diaphorina citri
AATTTTCATATTTTCATGTTCTCCCGCCAATAGGAGGAGCACCAAAAATGGAAAATTCATATCGATTGGTGCTTTGGGTTTCAAATAGGTCCCACTAATGATTCATATTGAAGTTCGGTCCCAAAAATAAAATTTCGAAACTTCCATTTTCACCCCCGGAGGCCTTAGGGCTGAAAGTCTAAATTTCATTTTTGGGTCTAAATTTCAATATGACCCATTAGTCGAACCTATTTGAAGCACAAATCACCAATCCATATGAATTTCCCATTTTTGGTGCT
>NW_007492240.1:0-815 GCF_000475195.1 Diaphorina citri
GGTTCTGTTTGATTTGTTCGATAAATTCTAGGTGATCCTCGTCTGATTCGTCCAGAGGTCGAGTACCCGCGAGGGAAGACAAGTACGACACTGGTGTGTCGGGGTGGAAGTTGTGTCTGGCCTGAGGAAAGAGAGCAATTAATTTAGGTATAATATACTTTAGTTCAGGCAATATACACAGACCAGGTGTGTATAATGTAGCAGTTGCTACGAAATAAAAACGGTGGTGAACACTCATCTTGAAAAAAAAAAAAAAAAATGTTTGATGAAGTCATAGGGGGACCTGTAACAACGGAGGTCTTATAGTCCCCATTTTTCCCCCCAAGATGTTTGAAAGAGGGAGCTGTCAAATCGAAGAGAGAAAAGATTGAATTGGCGAAAGACAGGCGTTCCAAGAACTAAGCGCTCTCTGTTTAGAATAAAGTTCACTCAGAATTGAACTCGCAACCTAGTGCTTACAAGGCACGACAGGCGCGCTACTTTCCAAGCTAACTACAGAGGATGACTGTGAAAATCTTTTCTCCAAAGTCCTTTACTAGGTGCAGTAAGTAAATAGCTCCGGGACGGTCACTTACCTGCCAGGTTGATGTGACATTGTTGTTGACTTGATCGACAATATCGGCCAACGATACCGACAAACCGTCCAGTCTCTGTGGAACGTAGATCGCCAATGATTGGGTGGCAATCAGAACTAAAACTCCTACGGCCCACATGATCTGAAAGCAAAGAGGTTGGACTTTGAGTTATATTTGAGAAGTAAATAGTTGGATTTTATTTTTTTATTTTTTTTATTTTTTTTTTTTTTTTAAAAGGTT
>NW_007492240.1:6451-10065 GCF_000475195.1 Diaphorina citri
TTACGCGGGGTTACCCTCGACTGAATTCATCTTATATACCCGGAATGCCTGTCTTAAATGTTCTAATGCATGTCTCTATGCATTATTTGAGGTGAAGTCAAATGTCCCAACGGTGGTATGTGGAACCGGGCACGCTCGTAGTGCACGTTCCCGGAGACGTTTTTGACATGGGGATGGACCCATTTCGACTTTTGGGGGACCTTACGTTTGTCTTGACGATGGTTTGGCAGGATACTTAGATTGCATTGGCCCAAACTGGAGTTTTTCCCATTCAATATCATTAAAACTCCGGACGAATCATTCGAAACTTCCATCGGTGCGGACGGAAGATGTCACCGAATATCGATCCAATGAAGCAAGCTAATGGCGGGCACCGCTTGAAATAGGGATTTTGTCTATTCCAAGCAAGAGCCTTGCCGACTGAAAGAGGATAGATCAGGAGGCGAGAGAGAAGCTAAAGCCCTGCTATTCCTCGAGGTAAACAATATTGATGGCAAGGGGAATAGTTTGGAACTCTTTTTGCTAGGCGCTCTTGTCAACGAGGCTAAAGCTAATTTAAACCCGTCGTTTTTCTGAACCTTCCTTTAAGGTATATGTATCTACCTAGCGAGGAAACAGAGGATGGTTCTTCGTCCGTCATGACGAATTTACGAATGCGCGAAATTCATGACGAATTTATCGTTCAACATGGATCCACAGCATGATTGCTAAAAAAAGGAAGTAATAACAATTAAATTTTTCCGTTCTTTACATTAAATTCTTAAAGTTAAAGTACCAAGAGGGTGTCCGTTCTTTCGAGGTGTAACCATAGGAGCAACATTCCGCGTTACTTCTGTTTAAATGCTTGTGCCACGGGGACCACCCGTTATAAAGACGACAACATACGTCTTGAAGGAGGTCATGTTTAGTCCATCCATAAATAATACAAAAGAAAAGTTCGATAATTCCGTTTTTGTAGGAGCTTAAACAAACCCCCAGCTAAACTAAAATTCGGTTCAAAATTACAGGTAATCTTAGAGGATGGTCCGTCGTTTTTGTTCAGACTCTAAACTGTTAAACATAAAAATATGCTCAAGTTCGCCTCTAACTAAAGACACGTTCTCTGATGCATGCCACCACTGCGATAAAATAGCGTTTCTTTGCGGCCCGAATTAACCGAAGTTTTCCGGTTACTCTACTTTCAAATGGAGTTACGTTCAAACAATTACTAAAAAATTAAAATTAATCGGTTGGCGCGTTATAATATTATCTTTGTAACCGCATTAAAATCGCAGTGGGTGTATTTGTTTCAAGTGACTTCTGAAAAATCATCAACTAAGTTACTGAAATCGTCGAAATTAGTTATGAATCGACAGCGTAAGTAAAGAAAGTTTTTAACCGGGAAGAGAAATCGTCCACCACGATGGCTCGTGTTTGAAGCCCACTAAGGTATCCTGAAGTCGCGACAGGCTTCAAAACCCGACCCGCATCTTTACTGTAGGCGGCATTTGACCGAACACGAGGGGACTATGGCGCATTCTGGTCACTGCGCTCGCTTTGCACGCGGGACCTGAGTCAGATGTAATACCCACAAACCGTTGTTAAAAAGCTCTACTTTTACACAAAGAATTTGAGAGCTAATACTAGTATATGTCACCTCTCGTTAACCAGACCTCATCGGTTTAGTGGTAAGCGCGAAGGTCCGATGCTGGAGGTTGGTGGTTCGGAGTCAAGTTTAGCATCCATCAAATATTTTGCGTGTGCATTAGAAGCAGGTTAAATAGCGACATTATGGTTAGACTCAAGCATTATCTGTGCCTTAAACGACAAGTAAGAATTCCATTTTTTAATATTATACACCTCATTGTGAGTTGTAATTCCGAATGGCCGCTCCGTAGCTGTCCGCCCAGGATACTCTCCACGCTCACAGCTGAGGCCAAGGCGTGCATGTTACATCCCCCACGACTTGGACGTACTAGCCACCGATATGTCTCAGGCCGATATTTGCCTGTGAAGTAGCCATTGTAATGCAATGCATAGTCTCTCATACTGTGCGGCTTCGACTACACCGTCACCTCACAGCCTATTGGGCAAACGGTTAATTGTTAAGTACCGAATTGAAACTGGTGGGGTTGTTTTGCAAAAGACCTGGATGTGCAATCCCACCGTGTCGCGCGGAATCGCAAAAAAGCCACAGCCATTACTAAGAGCCTCCTGTACTATTTCTGTCATCATCTATATAATATATTTTCTTTTTACGCTGGTTAATGGCCGCCCACTGTCGCTTCTCGATTAAATAGCTACTCAACAATTGTCCTCACGAGCTGAGTGCACCCAAACCCAAGCACAGAGCCGAAAAAACCTCGGGCCCCGCCGGAATTCGAAGCCCGGACCCTCCTGCGTGCAAACGCCGACCTCTTATTAAATAAAAATGCCATTGGGTAGGCGTGGTGAAGTTTTCAATGACGGGGATTTTACCCTTCCATTACGGGGGCAGCTACTCGCATTCCTCACATTAAACCTCACCACCCTGAGTTGGGTCTTGAAAAGCAGCAACGAGTTCCCAGAATGGTTACCTAATTCGGAACCAACCCACGGCGCGAAATTGAACGTACTTTGTTAGACGCGTGTGTTTTTTTTTTTTTTTTTTTTTTTTTTCACTTCAACCAAGGTACTAAAAGCTTGTTCGTGCCGTGCACTGGATTTTTCCTCTTTTAGAACCATCCAAAAGCGACCTTTATAAATCTGACAGAAAAATTCTTACCCAGCAGCTCCCACAGTTGCTCTGATCAGCAATGTGTCTCAGGGACGGACACTCGGGCCACTTTTCTCGGGCGTCGAAATTCCTCGGCAGTCCCTTGGCGTTCTGGCAGGCCATGGTTTCCAGATCATCATCTTCGCTAGAGTTGGCTTCTACACGGTTCTGTTTAGAGTTGGCTTCATATTCGGCCCGGTTCTGTTTGATTTGTTCGATAAATTCTAGGTGATCCTCGTCTGATTCGTCCAGAGGTCGAGTACCCGCGAGGGAAGTCAAGTACGACACTGGTGTGTCGGGATGGAAGTTGTGTCCGGCCTGAGGAAAGAGAGCAATTAATTTAGGTAATATACTTTAGTTCAGGCAATATACACAGACCAGGTGTGTATAATGTAGCAGTTGCTACGAAATAAAAACGGTGGTGAACACTCATCTTGAAAAAAAAATGTTTGATGAAGTCATAGGGGGAACTGTAACAACGGAGGTCTTATAGTCCCCATTTTTCCCCCCAAGATGTTTGAAAGAGGGAGCTGTCAAATCGAAGAGAGAAAAGATTGAATTGGCGAAAGACAGGCGTTCCAAGAACTAAGCGCTCTCTGTTTAGAATAAAGTTCACTCAGAATTGAACTCGCAACCTAGTGCTTACAAGGCACGACAGGCGCGCTACTTTCCAAGCTAACTACAGAGGATGGCTGTGAAAATCTTTTCTCCAAAGTCCTTTACTAGGTGCAGTAAGTAAATCGCTCCGGGACGGTCACTTACCTGCCAGGTTGATGTGACATTGTTGTTGACTTGATCGACGATATCGGCCAACGATACCGACAAACCGTCCAGTCTCTGTGGAACGTAGATCGCCAATGATTGGGTGGCAATCAGAACT
>NW_007492241.1:0-278 GCF_000475195.1 Diaphorina citri
CAAGGGTGAGGTAAATGTTATTCTACACATAAGATGTCATTCTTCAATAAAGCTGTCCATAAACTTCCCAAAAGTGTCCATACATTCAGACTATGAACTTTTCATTGTTGATACTTGAGTCCCTCTTCCTACATCTTTCTCCTTCCCCTTATCTTTCTCTCTCTCTCCTCTATCTCCCTATTTCCTCATCCCCTATAATGTGAAATTTGTGAATTTGACCACAAGAATAGTAGTAGCCTCTACTGCTGTAGTAAAGGGACTTTTGAGTCCTATAGCAA
>NW_007492242.1:0-278 GCF_000475195.1 Diaphorina citri
CCAGCAAACTCAATTTGAAATTTATTTAACCTATATGAAAAATATGTATACTTAAAATGTCAAATAAAAATTACAAATCACCGAACGGACAGTAAATCACCCACAACTAAATAAATAACGTTAAAGCTCTATCAAACAAAAACAAATTTATAAGAAAACCCGAAATTTACACATAGGTACATACGACAGCGAGGTGCCGAACCAAACTGACCTATCAGCAGGTGCCATCTAGTCCGGAATGCATTGTGCACCTAACTAAATCAGTGGCAGAGACCCAA
>NW_007492243.1:0-278 GCF_000475195.1 Diaphorina citri
ATTTTTCAACAGTGTACGTGTATTGTTATTTATTAAGGTGTGTCCACACCGGCCGTCGATAGGTGTGGACACACCTTTAAGCTTACATTAGACCTAGCTAGGTAACAACGTATCCAATGAAATAAGGTAAGATTTCAGATACGGATTTCCATTTCAGATGAAATTAAGTGCTTTTCTTTTCAAAGATTGTATGTACTTTGCTTGATCGTCTCTTACCATTTATACTTAGTAAGTAAGTAAGTAACCATTCATACTTTTTTCCTGTTAAATTAATAATG
>NW_007492244.1:0-278 GCF_000475195.1 Diaphorina citri
GGAGGGAGGGAGGGAGGGAGGGAGGGAGAGGGAAAGGAAGATAAAGGAGAGAGGAGAGAGAGAAAGAGAGCGAGAGATTAACGTTGAAGAAAACGTTTGTTCCCCTCCTTGTTGTTTTGTATTCAGTGTGCATTTTTATCCATCTCCCTCTCTCTCTACTTTGTCTTTATCTCTCTCCCTCCCCTTTCTCAATTACTCTTTCTTTCTCTCTCACACTTGTTTTTCGTTCTCTCTTTCTCCCCCATACCCCTTCTTTCTCTCTCTCTCTCTCTCTCTCT
>NW_007492245.1:0-278 GCF_000475195.1 Diaphorina citri
AGCAGTTACAGTTCCCTCTGCCAAACCTGTTAAAAAAAAAAACTACCCAAGTACCTAGGAATAAACTTTGTACAGTCGAACCTGTCCGATTGTGGGACCCGTCTAAATGGGAAACCTTGATAAGCGGGAAAAACTTCCCAATTAAACAGGTTTGACTGTACTATTATTTTCTCCTCGGAGGAATAAATGATCAATCAACATTTTTGTCTCCTACGCAAAACGGAAGACATGAGAGAGAGAGAGAGAGAGAGAGAGAGAGAGAGAGAGAGAGAGAGAGA
>NW_007492246.1:0-278 GCF_000475195.1 Diaphorina citri
CAGGCGAAGTATGGAATTTTGTCCTTAATAGGTATAATTTGAGCACAATAATAGTAGTAGCCTACTGCTAGAGTAAAGGAACTCTTTAAGTAGTATCCTATTGCTATTGCTCGTCAATGTGTTGTACATATTTTCATGTGTTATATATTTCAATAAGTTGTACAAATTTCCATTTGTTGTATATTTTCTCCCGAAAAACATAAACACAAAACGGTGGATAAACATTTCTTCTCACACCCAGCAAAAATATTAATGTCGCAAACCTTTGACTTACCCCG
>NW_007492247.1:0-278 GCF_000475195.1 Diaphorina citri
TTGATATCGAGCGTGCATGTAGCGTCATAAATAAAGGCCTGAGAGTGCTAAATAATAATCCAGCGAGCAGTTTGTCCTAGTACCACCCAGAGTGTTCGGCATGACAAATTCGCACTCGTCCTCCTTAACCCGTAGATCCAGTGATGTTTGTTTTGGCGTCCTCAAAGGAGGTCGTGCCTCAAGGATCGGGACTTGGCCCCTGAAAGTTTTAATGGGGATGATTCGAAAGCTCATTGGACAAAAGTGTGAAATATTTATTTCTGGGTGAGGTTAATGCC
>NW_007492248.1:0-278 GCF_000475195.1 Diaphorina citri
CTAGGCATCAAATTAGAGTCTATTATTGTTGTTTGATATTATGTCAAGAAGCAAGAAGCTTAGGGTGTACCGTGTAAGTAAGGGGAAGGACATTAGAAGAAAGAAGACAAAACCAACTGTACAGTGTTTAAAATTTGCAAACTATCACCATAAAAATAATTCATATAGCCAATCAATCATAGAAACAGTGTACCTATTTACAAGGGAACAAGTACCTATCTATTATGCCGGCCACTCACTAAAAGGTAGACCTGTTCAGGCGTACCTTATTGTGAGTG
>NW_007492249.1:0-278 GCF_000475195.1 Diaphorina citri
TAATTAGTCAAATGAATTATAGGTAGGTAAATGTATATCATGTTTTTAAAACAAAGATCTTCTCTTCTTTCTTGTGTTGCCTTTGTGTTCACCACGGCCGTATTTCCTTATGTTCATTTTGTATTTATCAAAGAGTTAAACAGTTTCGGGTTGTATTTCTTGTTTCAGTATGTGGAAGGCTGGCGAGGGAAACATTCCAAGCTAGCGCACAGGAAGAGCATTTCATTCCCAGAGTCTATCCACGGTAAGTCCAAGTCAAACGCCTTGGAAGTCATCCT
>NW_007492250.1:0-278 GCF_000475195.1 Diaphorina citri
CCTATAGGAAGGAAAGTAATGTAATCGGGTCAAATTTTCGATGGTCAGTTTTTAGTGCCAAAACACGTTTTGAGGTTCTTAAAGCCTAAATACAAAGTTTCAGCCATTGGTCCGTGTATGTGTCTGTCCTTCTGCCTGTCCTTGTGCCTGTCTGTAAACAAAATATCTCCAGAATGGTAAGAGCTAGAGACTTGAAATTTGGTATGTAGCTGTCAAGTGTGACAAGGATGCGACACGAAACGTTTAGTTGAGATAGGTGCTGCGGTTGGCGGTATTTT
>NW_007492251.1:0-278 GCF_000475195.1 Diaphorina citri
CAGTACTGTTCTTTACAGTGTCGCCAGATTGAACAGGTTATTTTTTTTTGAAGATTTGTAAAGGAAGATTTGATGATATACTCGTAGTACATATTTGGCAACACTGTACTCGGAGGGTTGGTGGGCTTTTCTTCTTCTTTTAAGTTTAAAAACACTTTCAACCATTTTGTTCCAAAGAGGCAAAAACAAAAAAGTACTTTTTAAGTACAGAATAAGTATAAGTATGTCAGCCTTAGCACTTAACGGGACTTAAAAAAAAAAAAAATAATAAAAATAAA
>NW_007492252.1:0-278 GCF_000475195.1 Diaphorina citri
AAAAAAATAGGTTAAAAATCCAAGGAAATATAATGAGAAAACCAAATAAAAAAAACTACAAAAGAAACAATTCGGAAAAGAAAAGACTTTACCCAAATGAACCAAAAGAGGAAAAAACTTGTGCTTACAAAAGGAAACATGGAGAAATCAAAGGAAATTAAAGAAACAACTACGAAAGAAACCAACACCAACAACAATTTGGAAATAGAAAAGAGACCCCAAAAAAACCAAACGTGGACAAAACTTGTGCTTACCAAAAGGAAAGATAGAGATTGGTG
>NW_007492253.1:0-278 GCF_000475195.1 Diaphorina citri
TAAAAGTTATATTTTATTCTAGATGAGAGCTGTGAATTTCCCGAAAATTTTCTCTTTATGACTATGAACCTTAGTTCGTTACCTAACTCTGTGCACATTCGATGTACAAGCAGGTGTTGCTGATTTCTACAGACCTTTTAATCCTACTGGTGGTATTCTTTAACTCTCAGACCTCTTTAACAATCTCATCATCCCGAAATTGAAAGGGGAAGGAGGACTAGGTAGGAGAAAGCCAGCCGTTCTGAGAACGAACATTATGTGTTTAGTATAAAGGTCAC
>NW_007492254.1:0-278 GCF_000475195.1 Diaphorina citri
CATGACCTGCAGTGTAGTACATAATAATTGCATAATTCATAATGTATTAATATACAACATTAACCCTCTACGTCCTCTTCTCAGACCATTTCGGCAGATCAGACCTCTGCATAGCTAAATCTTAACCCTCTACGTCATCTTCTCAGACCATTTCGGCAGATCAGACCTCTGCATAGCTAAATCTTAACCCTCTACGTCCTGTTCTCAGACTTCTAGCCACCACGTCGGCAGGTCAGACCTCTGCATAGCTAAATCTTAACCCTTTACGTCCTCTTCTC
>NW_007492255.1:0-278 GCF_000475195.1 Diaphorina citri
TGGACATACTTTTCACCAATGTATATAATTATCTTCATTGGAACATTTGGCACATCCACCAAAAATAATAGTGTCACATTTTACAATCTGCCAAATATTATACTACAAAGTATGCCCATTTGACTGAAAAATCTCCTATTCTCGAATATATTATTTTCAAAAGAACAAGGTAAGATCTCCCATGGCGTAGTGGTCACTGTACTCGCCTTGCACGCGGGAGACCCGGGTTCGATTCCCGGCCGGGTCAAGAAATTTGTATCATGCACATGATTGATCCC
>NW_007492256.1:0-278 GCF_000475195.1 Diaphorina citri
TAGTGTTTAAAATATCAGAGGAGAAAATAAAACTGTTTGAAGGTAAGGATATTTTCCCCCTCATTTTTCAGTTCTTTATAGTTTTTTTTCTTCTTTTTTAAAGGAATCGGTACTTGTGCAGAAGTCACATCCGTGGGATATTGCTACTAAAGGAACTGGCACAAACAAGCAGTGACCAGTGTTATTATTGGGTTAGGTTAAACGCAAGAAGGAGTTTTCACAATTAGAGCAGTGATTAGTGTTATCATAGGGTTACTTAGGTTAAATACCTACAAAAG
>NW_007492257.1:0-278 GCF_000475195.1 Diaphorina citri
GTCGAACATTTTCAATTTTATCTTTCAGGGAAATGATGCTTTTTTAATGAAAATAAAACAGAAGACAAGCAATACAAGGGTAGAAAACAGAACAGATTAAAAAAATAGTTACATAGACAGTTTCTCTCTCGTTTCATATACTCACAAGAGAACCTACTTGATCATTTCTTTTTACTCACTAGTGAGTAGT
Organism: Diaphorina citri; assembly: GCF_000475195.1. Classification (NCBI taxonomy): domain Eukaryota; kingdom Metazoa; phylum Arthropoda; class Insecta; order Hemiptera; family Psyllidae; genus Diaphorina; species Diaphorina citri. The sequence goes on from NW_007492257.1 coordinate 191, forward strand.
TATTTATTTCACTCCTGTTAAAAAGCATTCCCATTTTTAGACCATCATTCCAATAAATAAAATAGTGACCGACGCGACGCTTCCGATT
>NW_007492258.1:0-278 GCF_000475195.1 Diaphorina citri
GTGGTCGTGAACAAGTTTGAAAACATAGCCATAGTTGACTTATCTATCTTTTACCTCTCTATAATATTTAGTCTGACACTTCTATAATAGTTCTATTGGTTACGAGAATGGTGAATATTTGGAGGCATATCCCCTGTTTTGACGACAGGACTTATATCTCTATGTCTCTATAATATTTAGTCTGACACTTCTATTGGATATTAGAATATTTAGAGGAGGCATATCCCCTCTTGACGACAGAAGAAGGAAGAGGATTCGGTGATACCTTTGTTCAGCAA
>NW_007492259.1:0-278 GCF_000475195.1 Diaphorina citri
AAACACCAGGATTGGAAGCTGCATCCTGCTTTCAAACTGACAACCAAAACATCATAGATTTTAATAGAGTATCCAAACAAAATGACATCAACCTCCTAAGTGATGATTTTTCAGGAACAAAATTTGATATCAGGCAAACAAATACAGAAAACTTCACACATAATGAAAATAACTGCCCGTTCAGAAATGATATTCTATCTGATGTTTCACAAAATGACAGAACTAACAAAACCGATGTCAATGAGAATATTTGTGGCAATGTAAATTACCACAATATC
>NW_007492260.1:0-278 GCF_000475195.1 Diaphorina citri
CTAGAGAAAGAAAAGTAAGATATAGAAATGGGAGAAAGGAAGAAAAGGGAAGGAGGGAGGAGAGAGAAAATGTGTCGGAGTGTTCATAGAATTAGTCAAATTTGGAACAAAGCTAAAAACAGAACGAGATGTGAGAACATACACTCATATACATAAAACATAATTATGCACATACATACACATAATACATGTACATACATAGGTATATACATACATATTACATATATACATAGGAAGACGAAAACAATTCTATTGGCCGATTTAGAAGGTTAACCCAT
>NW_007492261.1:0-278 GCF_000475195.1 Diaphorina citri
CTAATTGATAAGTTGACTTCACCATGTCTCTGTAACTCGGTCTCAACTTTGGGTCATTCCTTTCATTTTAACTTTTGGCCATTCATCAGCCATTTCCGTATGGTGTCTTACAAATGTCCCCTAGTTTACATTCTATCCAACATCCTGTGCTCTATGTCGTATTTCCAGTCAAAATATTCAGAAGAGGAAGGAGCTTGTATATTTTCAACTTTTTAGACTTATGGGTAAAAAACTTTCAGTATTTCGCAAGGGCATGTTTAGTTTTAGTGGTGTTCTGC
>NW_007492262.1:0-278 GCF_000475195.1 Diaphorina citri
CCTAATAAGGGATTTTTACTTTCCTATGTACTAAGTAGGTACTTAGAAACTAGATATATGTATTAAGAGTAGGTAAATAAATGTATATAGGCAGGTATACGTGCCAACCTACAAATTAATAGTATATGACTAACTACGCAGTTTCAAGTGTCATTCAGTATCATCTAGATAAGAGTCAATGATAAAAACAAACCTAAGTGTGCCAGCCTAGTTACCTTAGTTGGTAGTGCGTCTGCCTTGTAAGCGCTAGGCCGCGGGTTCGATTCCCGCCCGGGGCG
>NW_007492263.1:0-278 GCF_000475195.1 Diaphorina citri
ATTTTGCTTATCTACATGACCGTACTATATTACATACTTTTTCTTGTACTTCTTCCTACAAGGCGCTTTAACCCTAAGGATAGTACCTAGTTCGTTCGCCAATCGCCAAATTTTTGCAATTTTAAAATCCACAGATTTTTAATTTATAATATTTATATGTAGTAGTTTGTCTACTGTATTTAAGGGTACTTGTGCAGAAGTCACGTGTGTGGAAGTTTGCTATCAAAGGAACTGGCACAAACGAGCAGTGACCAGTGTTATTATAGGGTTAGGTTAAA
>NW_007492264.1:0-278 GCF_000475195.1 Diaphorina citri
TAGTAAAGCAGGGGTTTCCAAATATACTTGTCCGACGCGACACGGGCACGTGTGCGGGTAGCAGGGCCTCATAAAATCGGCGATAAATTCTATTTTGTTCCTAATAATCCTAATCTTCCAAGAAGTCTACTTTAGGTAGGCTGCAGGCAAATCAAAATCCAGAAATATTTACTTAGCTACCTGCCTATTTCTGGGAATTACGGATAGGTAGGTAAGGTATACCTACGTCAGCAAATATCTAGGCACAGGATAAATAGGTAATAAGTAGGTACCTACCT
>NW_007492265.1:0-278 GCF_000475195.1 Diaphorina citri
GGTTTCAGTCAACATCGATCGATGGCCGTCGGGTCGACCTATCAATAAAGACTAACTTTAAAGGCTCTACTTGTAAATCCCACAACAAATAATCAATAGTTAGTTAGTTATGTGTATTAAATAACACATCTTACACGTTATATTTATAATATTTTAAGCTAATAGTGACTTTAATTCAAACATGTCTTGCACATTGATAAAATTTCATTACATATTAAAAACATCCTCATTATCAATCAAAAGTACCACACATCTGGTGTACAAATTACCCATGTTTT
>NW_007492266.1:0-278 GCF_000475195.1 Diaphorina citri
ACTTTATTTTTATTTCCTTTTATTTTATACTCTTGAATTCATTATGTGATTGTCCTTTTATTTATTGTTTACAGAGTGCTTTTCATTATCATTTTGCAAGCTTTAGTGTTCTACTTGTAAGTATATGATTTTACCTTTTTTCTCTCCCATTTTTATAATTTTAGCTTTAGTGAAAGTCCAAGCCAGTAATGCATTAAATCATGTCCTTTCCCAGAGCATTTTTTTTTACTTTGTGTTTTTTTTTATTTTTATTACTATTATTCCTTAGGGGAAATATG
>NW_007492267.1:0-278 GCF_000475195.1 Diaphorina citri
ATCTTATTATAATGGAACAACTTGTTCTATAAATATCCAGTTCTATAAATATAAATGTTCTATAAATATCCAGAAGGATATAAATATCCAGAAGGGTTCTATAAATATCCAGAAGGTGTGCACATAAAGGTTGAAACACACTATCATCACGTCACGTCACGTGAACTCATGGGGAGTCAGAAAGATGTTGTTCAAAGTTTTCCCCTAATATTGTAGGTATTTCGTTCAGATTTCAGCCAAACTTCTATTATGTCGCGTGAGGTGACGTATCGCGATGG
>NW_007492268.1:0-278 GCF_000475195.1 Diaphorina citri
CATATATTTACAATTTACAATTTAAAGAGGGTATTCTAATCTAAATATGTATTGAATCCAAAAACGACTTATACTTAGGACATTAGAATTATACCATAGGTAGGTTAAGTATGGGTCGTTTTTGCATTAAAAGCTTCAATCTTATCTGTGATAAAGCGGAGAGCCTCTTCAGAAATTTTGTGGATATCACACCATAAGAGCTCGAGCTTAGTTTGGACCTTGTTTGTGGCCCCGCGGCCATTTAATAATCAATTAATTAACTAACTAAGTAGGTACTT
>NW_007492269.1:0-278 GCF_000475195.1 Diaphorina citri
TGAGGTTTTTTTAATCTTTTATCGCAAAACAAAGAATTCAAGGGGGATTATTTTTCTTTTCAGTACATCTTTTCAAAAGAGCAGAGAAAACCAAAGTTCCGATATATTTTCCAGTTCTTCAGATTCATGATTCGAATTAATTTAAAACAGAAGACTTAACGTCTGTTTAAGTTGTAGTCGTCCAGTTTAAGTGGTAGACAGTTCAAGTAGTAAGTAGTTGTCCAGTTTAAGTCGTAGACACAGGTCTTTTAAAATAAAATCGGGTCTTTTCTGCAATT
>NW_007492270.1:0-278 GCF_000475195.1 Diaphorina citri
GCAACAAGTGTCCACAATGAAGAAAATCTAATTCAAATAAAATTCTATTCTTGTCCCCCAGTGGGCGGAGGTACAGGGGGTTCTGTGCTGATTCACAAGCTTCTCCAACACAATGCCCTCAACCAAACCATCCTTCTACTTGAAGCAGGCCCTCGATCTTATTCTCTGCTTGATATTCCAATGCTGGCCCCTCTACTGCAGAGAACTCGGTATGATTGGCAGTTTGAAACAGAACGTCAAACTCATGCTTGCTGGGGACTTGATAATCAGGTGAGATT
>NW_007492271.1:0-278 GCF_000475195.1 Diaphorina citri
CACCCATCCATTTATTGGCTTTGCTCGGCGTAGCTTAACATAGGTGACGCTAAAACCGGTCTTAAATTATCGACTGAACTTTCTCGCTTTGAGTTCATAGGTCCTCGCGACAAATTTCAATATCAGAGCTCATTTGTGTGAGAAAATGTGAAAAAAAAAAATCCCCCAAAAACCAGTTTTTTTTTGGCTTTATGGTTTTTTGGACAAAATTTGCACCACCATTTTCGTGCTCCTGGTAAAAAGACCTTTAATTTGATATATAGGTCGACCAGGTTTGG
>NW_007492272.1:0-278 GCF_000475195.1 Diaphorina citri
GGGTGGGGTGCATGTCCAGCGAGCTAAGAGCACGACAGATGACATCGTTCAGCTCTGAGTGGCGAGAGAAGCGGCCGGCGCTCTTTTTACAGCTGAGGCCATGGATGCCGTCAGAGTTCACTGTGCGACCGCACTGACAGGTGAAAGGTGTGGTGTGGTGTGGTGTGAACCTGCGTTTTCTATGTAAGATTATATTTGTGTTGAGTGTTGTTGTGAGCGCCACAATACTTGGTGTACTTACTTTGTTCATTTCAATGTGTTTTGTTTAATGGAAAACA
>NW_007492273.1:0-278 GCF_000475195.1 Diaphorina citri
TCAACCGACTTTACATTTACAACGGCTGTTTGGCGATTTGCGGTGCAGGTGAGCGATTAATTGATTATTGAGCATAGTGAATCTTCAGCAATATGCCCTTGCGCAAAGGTCAACAATAGTCAGCGTTTTGTCTCTATGGATGTTTGTATCACCAATAACAGCTCCTGAACGGATGTCCTATTGTCAACTGTTGATACAGTTCGAGAAATTTTTGACTCGATCCAGCCTTTTGACTCTTTTGAGGTCCAGTAAGAAAAAAACCAATTTAGATTGTTTAA
>NW_007492274.1:0-278 GCF_000475195.1 Diaphorina citri
GAGAATAGGATAGGTAAGGCTAGCCACTCACTATCATTTATCAAATAGGCCTGTCAGGTCTACCTGATAGTGTGTATGGACATCAGATATCAGGTAGACCTGACAGACGGATCTTTTCAGCCGTATCTGCCTGATAGTGTGTTTGCTCATCAGGTAGACCTGATAGGCGGACCTGATCAGGTGTAGGTACCTGTCAGGTATACCTGTTAGTGAGTGGTCGGCCTAAGATTTAATTCATAGAGTTCTCTGCGGTGGGAGGCTCTGCGATTAATTTGGTT
>NW_007492275.1:0-278 GCF_000475195.1 Diaphorina citri
ACGAGTACGTAGAAAAGATCCATGTTGTAGTTATGTGACTAAGGTTCGTTCAAAAGACCACCTCAACAGAAAATCTTACATGGAATGGAATGGAATTTACATACATTCTCACAGTGCTTGAATGAACGCTGAAATTCCAAGTAACGTCATGTAGGTACTTATAAGTAGTTCAAAATTTTCAACACGAGCAACATAGTGAGATGCCGTGGCTAAAACGTAGACACACCTATATTCCGAACAGACAAGAACGTGGAATAAGGTGGTTTATTTGACATCTC
>NW_007492276.1:0-278 GCF_000475195.1 Diaphorina citri
TTCATTGACACAATTATCTGCCTACCCAGCATCTCTTAATCAGCGAAATTTCCTTTTACTGAGCGAGCAAGTGACTATCAAACGGTTTAGGATGGCTTTCACTTCTCTCTAAAGTAGGTAACTATAACTACAAATACAAATTTAGCTTAAGTTCATACACAAAAAGCCCACTCCGAAGCTTACGTTAGAGGCAAACAGCCCTCTAAAAGTAGGGATAAGCTTCTACAAATTTCCGCAAGTACAACTAAGTATGTACTTCCAGTAAAAAAAAAAAAAAA
>NW_007492277.1:0-278 GCF_000475195.1 Diaphorina citri
TAAATTTAAAGTTCAAGTGTGAACAGGCCCATAAGTAAGGGAACTATTTCTGACCCTATCCCAAGAGACCTTCAATTATTTGGAAATACCCGGTACTTACTTGGTTACAACTGTTAAACGCTTGAGTTTGAGAGTTTAAGATGTCATTCGGATGCAATAAAGCATAACTGCACTCAAATAAATAACTAGGTACAATATGTATATAAGATATGTACTTATATTGTCACTGCTGAGGCAAAATGACCAAGGTCAAGTATGCAGAAGAAAAATGAAATATC
>NW_007492278.1:0-278 GCF_000475195.1 Diaphorina citri
CAAATTTAAACACTTTTCTTTTCCTCCTTTTGTGACAAATTCTAACTTGATGTCCGTCCCGTCCCTGTGATATGTACCTAGATATTTGTATGTATAAAGAGAGTGTTTATTGAATATAAGTTTCCCTCTGATACAAAACGATGTAATGTACTGGAAGAATGAAGATAAGCTCTCCCCTCTCTCTCTCCCTCTCATCTCTCTCTTTTCTATAACCCTTCTCTCTCTTTCAGCAATGTAGGTAGGTATGTGAAATCAGTTTCTCTTTTTCATAACAGCCT
>NW_007492279.1:0-278 GCF_000475195.1 Diaphorina citri
TTTTTTTTTTTTTCAGTCTCATCTCAGCAATATTATAAAGAATGTTCTATTGATGGCCAATAGGTATATAATAATATTCTAATACCTTCTTTTGATTTCAACTTCAAATGTCAGTAAGACTAGAAAGTGTTGAATATCGCGTTCAATGACAGTTTCGATCACACCGTGTCATATGTTACCCTAGGTCCGTCCAAACAAATGGTCCCAAATGGACAGTCCAAACAATAGCTGATATTCCCGAGTTTACTCTAAATAGAATACTCACGTTAGACACAGTA
>NW_007492280.1:0-278 GCF_000475195.1 Diaphorina citri
GGGTTTGTTTGGTGAAAAAAAAAAAAAAAAAAAAAAAAAAAATACATGCCAACTAAAGGCCAACAACGAATTAATTTGTTTCTTTTTCTTTGTGTTTCAGGTTAGTTGGTGTATAGAGCTACTAGCTATACCTACATACATAATCTTGATAGTGTAATCTTGGTGAGTGCGAAGTACCTTCTCATGTACATAAATATCACAGATTACCCTTTTCTGGAAGCTGCATGGAAGGAACATACCCTCACAAAACGTCTTGCTGCTGTATCTCTATGCATAAT
>NW_007492281.1:0-278 GCF_000475195.1 Diaphorina citri
TTTTATTATCATAGGATTGGATGTTAAATCTGTTATTATGTATCTGGGAAGCTGTCTGTAGTTGACTTACTAAAATATGTTTTTTGATCGATTAAAATCTACTCTTAATTCGTTTCATGAGTACCTGTAATTAATTCAATAACTAATTAGTCTAATAACAGTCCTTGTATTTTTCTTGATTTCAGAATACCACAGGAAATATGGCTTTGGATCGGATCATATAGCTATCCAATGCTGTAACTATTACATCTCTACTTAGAAAAACAGGTAAGTTTTTC
>NW_007492282.1:0-278 GCF_000475195.1 Diaphorina citri
GGGTGGAGAAGAGAGGAAGCAGGAAGCAATATTAGGCTGACAAATCAAGATTGCCAAACTTGATGTAATCTGACCAAACTTTTCCAAAAACCATTTGGGATATCCTGACACAATGGAGGAGTTGCAATTGGGAAAATATTATTAATAAAAGGTCGATTCATACGTAAAAAGTTGTGAAAAATCCGAATCTGAGGTCAAAGCTTCGAAAAAGTAACTTTAAAAGGTCGAAAATTCAATTTTTAATTGCCGTTCTAATGAAAAAGTTCAAAGAGTTGTGA
>NW_007492283.1:0-278 GCF_000475195.1 Diaphorina citri
AGCTAAATCAAAATTTTGAAGGTGTACCTTCAAAATCAAGCCCCCCCAAAAATTTAGGCAAGAACCGCCTATGTCTATAGCAGAAGGGATGTTCCTATCTATATCTTATAGACCTATTCCTATAGAGGTACATATTTGTGCATCATCTGTGTTTACACTTGTTTACATTCAATGTAAACAGTAAACACTGGTGTATACCAGTGTATCATACCCATGATTAATTCACCGGGTATGGAGTTTGATATTCATACGCGACTTGAAAAAGTTCATACTGGATA
>NW_007492284.1:0-278 GCF_000475195.1 Diaphorina citri
AAATTACTAATGTTTTCCTGTATCCAGCTACACGACAGCGAAGAATGTCAAGATGTACAGAATTAACAAGGAAAAATTTCGAATCTTGTTATAGACAGACTGGCTATTGTGGTGATCGTAATGAATTATTTCACACCAATGTACACCGTACCATTCGTACCATATCAGGAGGTATACCTATATCACTCTAACAAAGTTAGTTGTTTACTCTCTTATACGAGATAGTTTTTACTTTCTCTTTGAAACAAATGGCAGAATACATTAGCCACTAAAGTCTC
>NW_007492285.1:0-278 GCF_000475195.1 Diaphorina citri
ATTCAAGATTGTTTCAAATTAGATTTAAAAACAAATCTTATGAATTAGGTGCCCTATGTTTAAGAAAAAATAAAATGAGTAGGTACATAGAATAGTGGTGAAATTTTTCAGGTCAATATTTGTATAAGCTCAGATTGAACTGAAATTTGTAAAAGCTTGAATATGAAATGAAATAATTTTCTTGAAAAACAAAGAATATCAAATAAATAAATCCAATTGAACTATTTTTTTTTTTTTTTTTTTTTTTTTTTTTTTTTTTTTTTTTTTTTTTTTTTTTT
>NW_007492286.1:0-278 GCF_000475195.1 Diaphorina citri
ACTATTTGTAAAGCATGCTTCATCGGTCCAGAGAATATTTGTTTCAAAGGCTGGATCTTGATTTGCTTGTTGTAGGCATAGGGTTGCCAACTTTTTTTTCGGCATATACGGTACAAACTAGCAAAATGGTGAAAAAATACGGATTTCCCGATTTTTACCCGAAACAAAGGTATGCACCCCCCCCTCCCTCCCCAAACAATAAAACTATTTTGCATCAAATAAAAAAAAAGAACAAATACCAATGAAGTAATTCGAAATAAAAACATCCTTGTACCTAT
>NW_007492287.1:0-278 GCF_000475195.1 Diaphorina citri
ACAGAAGAGGTTGTAGAAGAAGTAGGAACTGAAGAGGTTGTAGAAGAAGTAGGGACAGAAGAGGTTGTAGAAGAAGTAAGAACTGAAGAGGTTGTAGAAGAAGTAGGGACAGAAGAGGTTGTAGAAGAAGTAGGGATGGAAGAGGTTGCAGAAGAAGTAGGTCCGGAAGAGGTTGTAGAAGAAGTTGGGATGGAAGAGGTTGTAGAAGGAATAGGGACTGAAGAGGTAGGGACGGAAGAGTTTGTAGAAGAACTAGGGACTGAAGAGGTTGTAGACGA
>NW_007492288.1:0-278 GCF_000475195.1 Diaphorina citri
TTTGGGGATTTAGACAGGAAAGTGTTAGTCGTATAAATGGCAGTGATTGTAGGAGGTAGGTGATTTCCTCTGTAGGTAATATCCTTTTACAGTTCGATTAAAGGAGGATAATTGTGGTATAATATCCAATATCCTTTTACAGTTAGATTTAAGAAGGATTACCTCTGGGAGAATCAATAATCTGGAACCCCTCTGTTTACAAACATCAAAAATCGTGTCATCTTGGGTTGTTGTGTGAGTTTTGTTTTAAGGTATCAGGTGTAAATGGGAGGCAGGTA
>NW_007492289.1:0-278 GCF_000475195.1 Diaphorina citri
ATGCCTCGGCTGGGATCGAACCCACGCCCTCCTGTTTACCAGGCGAGCGTCTTGACCACTACGCTACCGAGGCATTTAAAGGTCCAAGGACGATTCCTTAAAGGTCCAAGGACGATTCCTTGTTCCAAGCACCGTGCATTAAAATATCAAGCAGCACTCCTTAAAATTCCAAGGAGTCTTCCTTATTCCCAACACCACTCCTTAAAGTTCCAAGAACCCTTCCTTGTCCCAAGCACCGTGCATTAAAATATCAAGCAGCACTCCTTTAAATTCCAAGG
>NW_007492290.1:0-278 GCF_000475195.1 Diaphorina citri
TTTCAAGTTGTTCAGCGAATGAAAGATTCAAAACGATTGAGAACTTTGCACGTAAATGAACAATTTTCAATGCTATGTGTATTACAAAGATTTTTTATACATGACTTTAAATTTAAATTTAATACATTACTCTAAAAACGAAAAGAAAAGTTTGAAGTTTGAAAAGTTGAAAGTTTTGAAGTAGAGATGGGAAAAGAACATACGAACGAACTGTAGGAACTTGTTCTTTGAAAAAGTTCGTTCCTGAACGGAACTGTTCTTTCTGAACGGTAAGTTCA
>NW_007492291.1:0-278 GCF_000475195.1 Diaphorina citri
AGAAAACCTGGAAAAGTCATGAAATTTGCGACCCGGTCAAAATGTTCAAATTGACTATCAAGTTTTTCCGAAAAACGGTCTGCGGCGCATTCCCCCTCATATTCCTTGACGTTCTGCATATTACATATTTTATTTAAATGAAGGAGTGATCTTACCAATTTTTAAGTACCTCCGCCCCCTAATTTTCCGGGAAAACTCGTAAAAAATTCTAGAAAAGTCATGGAATTTCATTCCGGGAAAAGCGTATAAACCCTGTATATGTATGTTCTAAGCTCTAT
>NW_007492292.1:0-278 GCF_000475195.1 Diaphorina citri
CATACATATGGGTTCCTGTTAGGAGCTTCCTACCTGTTAATACATTATGGGTTCGTAGGTTCCTATTAGGAACTTCCTAACTGTTTTCAGATTATAATTAGGCGTTTCGTAGGTTTATCGTTCTCAAAGGTTACGCGCAAAGGCTATCTCTAGGCACTGTCTGTGCTCCCTTTATCAGTTCTATGCTCCAAATGATAATTCTTAGTATGAATAGTCAAAAATCAGCAAGGTCAAATACCGTGATCCAAAGGTCCAGGGGTCAGAATTGGGTTCTCAAA
>NW_007492293.1:0-278 GCF_000475195.1 Diaphorina citri
TCATGCTGGACCTGGTTCAGTTGAGAGAACTCGAGGTCCGAAGAGTCCACCATGTGCATGAAGTCCAGGTGCTCTGAACAACGAAGGAAATAGACATTAGATTAGAAAAATATACCCTGCTTATACTGCTAAGAATAGAATATACCCTGTTTATACTGCCAGAATGATACTAGTCCCTTTACTCTCGCAGTCCAAAAAAGGTTTCAAGTCTAGTTGGCTCGGTTGGTAGTGCGTCTGCTTTATAAGTGCTAGGTCGCGGGTTCGATTCCCGCCCGAGG
>NW_007492294.1:0-278 GCF_000475195.1 Diaphorina citri
CGCCTTGAAGAGCTAAGTAAACACTGAGTTTTTCAATTTTCATCAAATTCTTTTTCTGTGTGAGAAAAAGTTTCAGTCGTTTGGATGTTTACTGACAAACCCCCATTTCTGAATCATCTGACTAAAATCCTCACAAGTCAGACATTGAAGTCTGAGCAGTAACACCTAAGCAAAATTCATCAAGCTTTGCATTAGGCTAGTATTTAGACAAAACCCAGATTGAATACTCTTCCGCAAAGAACCGATTTTGTGAACGGGATTGTTAACAAACAAGCATC
>NW_007492295.1:0-278 GCF_000475195.1 Diaphorina citri
GAATGTCATCTTTGTGAAAGTCAGGGGCGACCTTCAGGGCCCTGGCCCTATGTATTGTACCTACTGTAGGACCAACCTTCGCGGAATTTGCTGAATGATATCTCTGATGCGGACGAAACAGTAAGCAGAAAAGAGCCGTCCATAAGGAGAATTGCCTTATGGATGGTTCTTTTTTGCTTAATGCTTTCCACTGTCAAGTTTAAACAATGGTTTGAAAAATGTTTACCGTTGGGGGCACGGTTGGTCCAGTGGTAACGCGCTTGCTTGCCATGCAGAAG
>NW_007492296.1:0-278 GCF_000475195.1 Diaphorina citri
GTCGTGTATGGCGGAGGCTTCAGAAGAGAAAATAAAGTAGAAAGACGCTCTGTCGAGTCTTGAAAGGATTCAAAAGTCACATGTCTGAGCAAGCGGCCACGGCTAACATTTTTCTCATTCTCTCTTTTCGGGTCTTTGAAATTCAAAGTTGCTTTTGGTTGCGCAAAGTTGCTTTCAGTTGTGCAGCCCAGTTCGGGTGAGTGACCATACTGTAGTAAGGAGGCGGGTAGCTTGTCACCGAGCAGAGGTTAAAACCCGCCACCAAAAACCTCATTAGT
>NW_007492297.1:0-278 GCF_000475195.1 Diaphorina citri
GTGAACTATGAAATGTGAAATGTGAACTGTGAAATGTGAATGAGTGAATGGATCTTGTTCTTATAATATAAGATATAAGATTTGGCGACAAGATACCCAACTCAATACATAACCCCACCCAGCCTGATACCCACGTGAGAGCAGAAAAAGCCAAGATGACACTATTGCCCAGAAGGTCACCTGAATAACAACTGCACTGAAAAAAAATCTGGTGTAAACATCACACGACTTTCCTTATCCTATTGAATGATGCTTATTTGAGTGTTCTTTTACCCTAA
>NW_007492298.1:0-278 GCF_000475195.1 Diaphorina citri
ATCTAATCAATGAATGAAAAAGAGGAATATCAAATAAGGTATTGACTCCATACTTCTTTCGAGCAAGTGGTGTATCAAATGTCTGCGCCGCGTGTATTTGTTTCAATACACAGAAGAAAATTGGGGATATGAGGAGTATCGAACTATCTACAGAAGAGATTCCAGTACCTTTGAGCTTCTTAGATAACCAGAAAACAGAATTGGCCTGTGGCAGTAAAATTGGTCAAAACGCCTTGGCCCCGTGGGAACAGTCGCCGTGTATTGAACGGCGCTGAACG
>NW_007492299.1:0-278 GCF_000475195.1 Diaphorina citri
AATTTGGACCGATTGCAATACTTTCTCATTACCTTGTATAGGTTCCCTATACGTAAAGGTAATAGAAAGTAAAAAGCAATTTACTTTACATTACATTCTGGACAAGCGCTCGTGGACAAACGGGTGATGTGAATTTGAATAGGCGGCTAGCTTTCCGCTTAATGGAGGGTAACAGTAACGTGAAACCTATATCAAGTTCTCACTCACCTATCTGACACATGATCGACCACTGCTTTCCTGAGTTGACGTCTGAGATCTCGTGTCTTGCGGCACATTGT
>NW_007492300.1:0-278 GCF_000475195.1 Diaphorina citri
GTTCCCTATATTAAACCTCTTGAAAAAAGTAGTCCTTTCTACGAAAATGGTATTTTCGGGAATCGGACCAATTATCTAAATCCAGCATTAGAAGGTGGTTTTATTTGAACACTCGTATGTTTTAGATCACAAGTCTGGATTGGAGTCTCACTGATGCAAACATGTTGTCTACTGCTAGTCAAGATTGTACTGTCAAGTTTTTTAACGTGCAATCCCCCAGTAGACCGGAGACTGTCATCACAGCTGCTTGTCCTGTATGGAGGGCCAGATATGCGGTA
>NW_007492301.1:0-278 GCF_000475195.1 Diaphorina citri
AGCCTTTAACTAAGATAGACCGCGCCTACCACCGAGGAAATCAGTTTCGGGTCGGGCAAATCGGAACGCCTGGTAAATAGGTAAATGGCAACCCGCAGTACATCGAACAAACTATTCCTAGAAGTTCACTTTTTATCCGCTAGAGTGCAGCACAAATATCATTTTCCATTTGTTGTTTTGAGATTTTGAGGTTATTTTTCTCCAAGTTCCTTCAAATTTTTGTTGGATTGATGTGGAATTTGTGTGAATAATTTACAATTTTTCCAATATTCTGTGTT
>NW_007492302.1:0-278 GCF_000475195.1 Diaphorina citri
CTCTTTTTTCGCCCCGGCAGCTCGGCAAGTCCAGCACCTTGAGCATCGCACAAGACTCCCTCGTGAATCCCATCTCAGTGATGCTGCTCAGTCTTCCTTTTCTCTTCGATTTCGGGACGATAGGACCTAAGCAATTACAGTTCCCTCTATCAAACCTCTTCGAAAAAGCTCATTTTTCGTACCAATTTTACTATACTATCTTGCTTCCCCTTTTTCCCCCGGCAGCTCGGCAAGTCCAGCACCTTGAGCATCGCACAAGACTCCCTCGTGAATCCCAT
>NW_007492303.1:0-278 GCF_000475195.1 Diaphorina citri
CAGTACTGAAGGAGCGCGGTAGCGCTCCGCCCCGCCAAGTCAAGAAAGTTTGACCGCGCTACTAGAGATATTATTTATAAGTAGCTCACGATCTTCATTTCCATTTTTCTTGTCTAGAAGCGATTTTCGTTTTTGATTTACCACGCTCTGTCACCTTCCCATTTTTCTGTCAAAACAATAACAATGTTTTCTCGTCAAATATGAAATTAACATAACAACAATGTATTTAAGAAGAAAGAAAGGAAAAGAATTGGCCACAAATCTACAACACACCCGAA
>NW_007492304.1:0-278 GCF_000475195.1 Diaphorina citri
GTGGTAAGGTACTTCTGATATTGTTATAGATTTGTCGAACAATGTCGAGGATAAAATTCCATACCTCGGCTGGGATTGAACCCACGCTCTTCTGTTTAACAGGCGAGCGTCTTCATTTCCTGATACATTGTCCCTTACGGGTCTGTGTCGTAGCATGCCCATATCGAGTATGTGTTGGACCAACATGAGAACACCAAAAAGTAATTTGTAGACATAGTTGCCATGGTCGACGCAAGTCAGCGCGTTACCTCTGCACTAACCTTGTGTCTCAATAAGTC
>NW_007492305.1:0-278 GCF_000475195.1 Diaphorina citri
ATATCTTTAAGGTAGGATATGACAAAAAATAAATTAATAATAAAGTTAATATCTACCTATGTACCTAACGTACCAGTATTTTAGTGAGAGCTAGCACTGAGGGTCCCAAATTAATGAGCAAATTTCATCTGAGTTATACAGATTATTTTGTTAGAAGTAAATATTTGCAAACTTTCATCAAAATTGGACCAAGTTTGGAAATTGCAGTGAAACAATCCTACAAAATGAAATAAATTGAAATAAAATCCTACAAATCGTATCAGACTGAAAAGGGTTAG
>NW_007492306.1:0-278 GCF_000475195.1 Diaphorina citri
GAAATAATTTCTCAACCCAGAGCGCGCGTGAGCATAGATAATTCGCGTAAGAAAATAAATAAACATTAAAACCTACCTTCCTACCTAAAAAAATATACTCAAGCACACGAAACTTTTGCTTCAACAAAATGGAAAACTCAAATACCAAGAAATACAATTTTAAAATCCTTTGAGTTGTCTAAAAAGAGTAACTTTCTTTATACATATCTTATTTATTTATTTTTTGTCAGTTTTATTTTATTTTACAGCAAATTTTACATCGCTTTTGCCTCTCATGT
>NW_007492307.1:0-278 GCF_000475195.1 Diaphorina citri
ACTCACTACACAGGGTTTTCACAGAAGTATAGGAACAAATCACGAATGGCTTTATTCTGATCGTATCAAATTTACAGCAATTAACAGGACAATATCTCTCTTCTAAATACAAAATATATATCTTCTCTAGGGATCTTAAATATCTTCTCCTTAAAAAACTTCTGATAATTTCACTAGAAAAATTAGGCTTTCGCTTCTATAAAATTTCTTCTAGACTGAAAAATCCTCCATGTTGTTTTCCTAGGCGAGAAAAATCAATAACTCCCTAGCAACGCGTG
>NW_007492308.1:0-278 GCF_000475195.1 Diaphorina citri
TTTCATTATCTCTTAATTATTTTCAGTTTTAGGTACTCATCTCATGCATCGTGCTATCTATCAATAGATCCCCTTTTACTATCAAGGCACCCACTTCGATCATAGATCTATTATGAAAATGTTAAATTTCCTACCCTAGTTTGCTTGGTAGTTAGCGCGTCTGCCTTGTAAGCGTAAAGTTGTGTCCATACACAGTCGACGCCGTCGATCGACGAGGTGAAGAGATGAATCTACATATTATTATGTTGTCGAGGCAGTATACGATTTCAGTCGGCGGC
>NW_007492309.1:0-278 GCF_000475195.1 Diaphorina citri
CTAAAAAAATAAATAAAATATCTTGTCTATTTTAATTGGGAACTAAATTGGTCACTTATTGATGAATTTTCATTTAGTATGTATAATATTAACAAGGGAAACAAAATATTTATATTACCTAACACAATCATGGCCGGAATTACAATCTGAGTTTTAACTCGGTTTAAGTTGAACCGATTTTTGATTGGCTAATTTTTTATCCGAAGTTGAACCGATTTTTGATTGGCTAATTTTTAACCGAAGTTGAACCGATTTTTGATTGGCTAATTTTTAACCGA
>NW_007492310.1:0-278 GCF_000475195.1 Diaphorina citri
CTAAAATAACCCTCCCTCTTACTCCTTTCCTCTTTGGAAATACGCATATGGATATAAGGATATAACTAATACGAAAGTGTGAAAGTAATGTGGAAAAGTTTTAGACATGTGTACTTCGTTGCCTTCTTCTTCCGTTCTCCTTCTGTTCTTCTCCTCGTTCTCCTGCTCTTTCTTCATAATAAAAGTGCTTATTTATACAATTATACTGCTCACATAGGACTGAAAAGTCCCTTTACTCCAGCAGTAGGCTACTACTATTATTGTGGTCAAATTCTCAA
>NW_007492311.1:0-278 GCF_000475195.1 Diaphorina citri
TGATACTAGAGTAGTGTTGAGATCCAGGGATGGATAATAGTCCCCTAGGAGATGTCCTATATCCTTGCCATTAGGTACTAGGATCAGACCTGAAGAGGGATTTTAATTTTGTGATACATTATTAAAGCCAAGGGCATCTTTAAAGGTGGGGAAACCTACTAAATTGATTAAATGCTTAACTACGTACATAAAAAGCTCACTTTGAGGCTTAGGTGTAGGGGCAAACAGCCCTAAAGGATGGGTAAAGCTTATACGAATCTACGTTTCATGTGAAGATA
>NW_007492312.1:0-278 GCF_000475195.1 Diaphorina citri
TGGAACGAGGAAAAGAGATTTAGCGCACAAAAAAGGAGAAAATATTGTCAATGTAGGGACCATTCGACCATTAGCGTTCAAAATTAAAGACGAGCAAAAATGGAGGAAGGGGAGAAAGAGAAGGAGGAGGAAGAAAAGGAAAAAAAAGAAGGAGGAGGAAAAAGAGAAGGAGGAGGAAGAGGAAGGAAAAGGAAGAAGAGGAGCAGGAGGATTAAGAAGGAGGAAAAAGAGGAGGAGGAGGATTAAGAAGGAGGAAAAAGAGGAGGAGGAGGAGAAAA
>NW_007492313.1:0-278 GCF_000475195.1 Diaphorina citri
CATTTCCCTATATTATTCCATACACATCATCGCCGTCTTGTTTCGCCGTCTCTTTCCTATGCCTTTGTGTCTATGTACACTTTATGCAGTCATCTTTGTCTGTCGTATACAGGGCAAGTGCTTGTTTAAGTCTATTGGACATATTATGTACACTGTACACAGATATTACTTTATGTTGCATATTACCTATTGAACATGAAATGGAGCAGTTGCAAATGGGTAAAAATATAAATAAATGGTCCATTCCTATGTAAAAGGTTGGGAAAAATCCAAATCCG
>NW_007492314.1:0-278 GCF_000475195.1 Diaphorina citri
TTCGATTTGGTGCCGAAATATTTGAGATGAGTAGATTAGGCACTTGACTCTGATGAGCACTCTAACTCTGGGTATATCCTTCAGGTTGTGGTTATGTACCGGGTTGGGTTGAGTTCGGACTGGTTGAGACAGGATAGTGTTTCTACAGTTTAGCATGGGAGTGGTAACTTAAAAACAAGGCAAGTTTACCAACCTTGCCAAACCCAACCCGGTACCTGCCTCGGTAGCGTAGTGGTCAAGACGCTCGCCTGGTAAACAGGAGGGCGTGGGTTCGATCC
>NW_007492315.1:0-278 GCF_000475195.1 Diaphorina citri
GTTTACAGTTAAAACCAATAGGTATAGGTGCCTACATTGATCTAGGATGGCGCCTAAACTACTTTTAGATACCTGTTGAGAGGTTGTAAAGCTATTGGTAGTTGGGAGCTGTTTTCCTGCAAGGTCTTGCTAGTAAATACCTAGAATGTCCTACAATAACCACTGAACCACTCTCATGTAAAAGTAGGAAGAAGTTGGACGATAATCACTCAATAATAAGGAAGATTTAGGAGCTAACCACTCAAGTAGAGTAATCAGCACTCAACAATAAGAGAGAA
>NW_007492316.1:0-278 GCF_000475195.1 Diaphorina citri
TCTCCCATCCTGTTTAACGTGTACTCTGAGCACATTTTTAAGGAGGCACTAAGTAACATTGAAGAAGGAATCCCAATAAACGGCACCAGTCTTAATAACATACGCTACGCAGACGACACGATCATGTTTGCAGATACACTGGAGGGATTACAGAAATTGATGGACAGAGTCACCCAAACCAGCTCACAATATGGCTTAGACATCAACATTAACAAAACCAAACTTCTCATAGTGAGTAAAGAAACCATTGGTGGGGCCAACCTCTATATCAACCAGAA
>NW_007492317.1:0-278 GCF_000475195.1 Diaphorina citri
CAAAATTTTTCACATACGTAAGTATCCTACTGTTTCTAGGTAGAAGGTAAAGAATATAGGTACCTAAAGATAAGTAATTGGAAATGACAAAAAGAACATGATAAAGAACTAGAAATACGAGTAGGTGCCATTTTATCTATGCAAAACATGTTAAAGAAAGAATCCCAAACAAAAATCTCACATGAAATTCTTGCTTCAACTGCTGGCATCTGTCACAATACATCCATCAAAAAGTATCAAAAACACATCAAACATCTCAAACCAAAACCATTCATAGA
>NW_007492318.1:0-278 GCF_000475195.1 Diaphorina citri
AAAAAAAAAAACAAAAAAAATGGCAAAATGTTACAGCATGTAAGTACCTATGGGAGAAAGCCAGCCTTTCCAAGAACGAACCTTATCTGTATAGGATAAAATTCACCCCAGGGGGAATAATTCATTAACTCGCGACCTAGTACTTATAAGGTAGGCGTTTACGTATAGGATGAAGTTCGCCTGAGGCGGGAATCAACCCTGCTATTTATTTATTTATTGTAACTATTAGACTTGGGCCAATTTTTGGGTGGAGATATCGGTGTTTAGGGTCCCCTATT
>NW_007492319.1:0-278 GCF_000475195.1 Diaphorina citri
TGGACTTGTCAATTTGTACCATGTTGTGATGTGTTGTACTATCAGGCATTTGAATGAGGTGGTGATTTTGTGACGTCAATTGGTGGTGAGCAAGGGAAACAGGCACTTGGATATATTCTTCTTCATACATTTGACATTCAGGCTCTTCTTTTTTGATGAACTTCTGTTGGATGTACTTTTTGGAGTTGTCATGATCGTCAAGCACTTGTGTTTCTTCCAGATATACTGTGTTGACATGATCGGAAGGAATGTGTAGGGTTTCTTCATAGCCTCCTGAA
>NW_007492320.1:0-278 GCF_000475195.1 Diaphorina citri
TAATGGAATTCCAGTCTCGCCCCTCCCCTCTCCCCCTTCACAAGTGGGGAAGAAGAAGATAGGGGGGGTGTCCAAAAAGTCACGTATATTTGCCAGTCTGGGGTTAGGTTTATTTGGGAGAGTATACATCAGGGGTTCGTAAACTTTTTGGTCCAGCAGCACCCTTTAAATCAGTGGTTACCAACCGTCTTTTGGTCTCGCGGCACCATTTTTTTCAGCAACACACGATTAAATGTACGTTATCAAATTGAACTCAAACAGTAGGCCCCTTTTTCCAG
>NW_007492321.1:0-278 GCF_000475195.1 Diaphorina citri
CTGATCTTGTATCTTTCATCAAATTGAGATCCAATGTTACATTAAGCTGGAATGTTATTTCTACCTGTTTACCTGAGAAGGGGGGTTGATTAAGGGTAGAATGTTTGGATCATTATTTATTTTTTGATAACAATTTTGTTATTTATTAGATATATCATGATATATGTATTGTAATTATTTACGGTTCAAAAAACTCGTTTCAGGAACGTAGGGGGATGAAGTTAAGCATGCAGAGGAATGGAATTTCCAAGTACCTATGATCTAAATGCACAATTTAG
>NW_007492322.1:0-278 GCF_000475195.1 Diaphorina citri
TGATACCCACAAAAGTTGTGAAAAAGCTCTCTGCTATAGGTACCACAAAGATTCATGATTTGATTAATTTGATTGTTGGTTGATTTTTGGTTATCATCAAAATCATGTGTCAATATGAACTAAGTATGTACTTAGTAATTCTTCAGAGACCTGAGGTTTTCATTTCTTTAAAGAACTTGTCCTGTGGCGGCCATTTCATTATATGTGCCCCCATACGATAATAAATTAAATATTACCTAAAACAAACAATACCTACAATAAAACATTGGATACTAGGT
>NW_007492323.1:0-278 GCF_000475195.1 Diaphorina citri
TGTCGCGACGGAATAATAAAGGAAGGACGGGCTAGGTAATGAATATTTGTTTGTTTGTGTGTGTGTTTGTTTGTTTGAACTTTATGCCTGGCCAAACCGCTCATCTGGTTGCTATGAAACTTTGTGAACTTATTGCTTGCACTCCCGTGAAGGTTATATGTAGGCTATTTTCAGGTTCGTTTTTGTTAAGCTACGACGAGCAAAACCACTTCTACAAGTTCGGCCATACCTCAGGATGGCCTTTTTTTTAGAATGAATGCCAAATTCTAGCCTATAAA
>NW_007492324.1:0-278 GCF_000475195.1 Diaphorina citri
GGTGTCACATTAGAAACTTTAAGTTGAGATGGGAATACACCGCTTTGCAGTGAATGGTTAAATATGTGTGCTAGGGGGGTTTTAAGTTGGTCGACACAATTACGGAATAATTTGGGGGGAATACCATCAGGGCCGGGAGGTTTGTTAATCTTCATCTTTTTAATTTCAAAGGCGACATCGCTTTCTCTAATTGAGGACATGTGAAAATATTCAGGGCTAGAATTTATCACGTTCGTAAGATCAGGGGCGTAACTCGATGTATTTTGGTTGTAGGCGTT
>NW_007492325.1:0-278 GCF_000475195.1 Diaphorina citri
TTTTTTTTCGACAATCGATAAACAACACAAAAATCAGCTGATAATATTGGATAATCAGCTGGAAGACAGGCGCGTTGTAGGAAGAGAGGATTCCAGGATTTTCAGGGTCGTTGGGATAGAGTTCAGACTTTCAGAGTGGGTAAGTAGCTATAAGTACCTTATTTTAAATTCCCTGTCGTGCTTTTTAAAGTCTGAAAGGGAGAGGAGAAATCGAAGAGAGAAGAGAGAAAGTGGACAGAATAGAAGGAGGCCAGCCGTTCCGAAAACAAACCTGTTCA
>NW_007492326.1:0-278 GCF_000475195.1 Diaphorina citri
AGAAGAAGAAGAAGAAGAAAAAGAAAGAAAAGATTTTTCAAGAACTACAGAGTGTTTAGAAAACTTTTTTAGGGTCTTGAGGGAAAGCTTGCAATTTTATCATTCATGTTTTGGTACAGTTAGATACCAGTCTTATGAATAGTATCATTGTGTTGGTATTTTCATGTATGTATGTATGTTGAATTCTAAAAGAAAATACCCTACCACCTCCAATTTATGTCGGAGGAAGCACATGGTACCATATCTTATATTACTCGCGTTATGTAGAGGTAGAGGAG
>NW_007492327.1:0-278 GCF_000475195.1 Diaphorina citri
ACCTGGATGTATCATTGTAAGTTTAAATAAAATTAATAAAGTTTTAATGGGCCTCCACAACGGAGAACCGATCATTGATCATAGCTTAGACCTTACCCAAGAGGGTACTTGTGCAGAAGTCACGTCCGTGGAATATTGCCACCAAAGGAACTGGCACAAACAAGCAGTGACCAGTGTTATTATAGGGTTAGGTTAAACATAAGGAGTTTTCACAATTAGAGCAGTGATTAGTGTTATTATAGGGTTAGGTTAAATACAAAAAGGAGCTTTTCTTTTCC
>NW_007492328.1:0-278 GCF_000475195.1 Diaphorina citri
TCTTTTCTACTCTGTTCGTGTTTTCCAACCCTTTCTGGGAGTTTGCAGACTATGTCTTCTGGTTTTCTCACTTCCCTCTTGAGAGGTTTTTGCTTTTCAGTGTGCTTGTCTTTTCTTACTCGTTCTGGGAGTTGGCAGACTATGTCTTCTGGTTTTCTCTCTTCCCTCGTGAGCGCTTTTTCTTTTCTACTCTGTTCGTATTTTCCAACCCTTTCTGGGAGTTTGCAGACTATGTCTTCTGGTTTTCTCACTTCCCTCGTGAGAGGTTTTTGCTTTTC
>NW_007492329.1:0-278 GCF_000475195.1 Diaphorina citri
ACTACCAACTAAGCTAACTAGGCTGGCGGATAGAAACTTTAATTAACGAAGGAAGGTAGAAACTTTCAACGGGTTACTAGTGTTGACTTAGCATCTAAATGGGAAGTATTGTGTCTGTTATCACCCATTTGATGAGGGACATACTACGGGATGGACATGCTACGACACAGACGTGAGCCTAATGTAGCAGTTGTTTCATTGCTACGAAATAAAAACGGCGGTGAAACACTCTTTTTCTTTTCTTTTTTTTTTTTGAAGCCAACTAGACGCCTTCAGTA
>NW_007492330.1:0-278 GCF_000475195.1 Diaphorina citri
CATTTTTGAAGAAGATATGAGGACTGTTACTGATGAAGAAAAAGCATTGATTGACCATATTATAGATTCTGAAATGGACAACAAAAAATCCAAACAAAGGGCTGGAGATTTAGATTATAAATTAGTCACAAGTTTGTATACGTAAGTATAATATTTTCTTAAAGACTAGTTATCTACCTATTTCAAACCTTTTTTTTTTTAATTATTATTATTCCACCTGCCTCGGTGGTGTAGTGGTCAAGGCGCTCTCCTGGTAAACAGGAGGGCGTGGGTTCAAT
>NW_007492331.1:0-278 GCF_000475195.1 Diaphorina citri
AGCTAACTAGGCTCAAGGCTGGCATTTAGGTATTCTTGTTGACAAAGGAAACATGGAAAATTATCCAAGGCTTCAAATGTAATATGTAATGTCCCTAAAGGTAAGGTTACACCAAGCGAGCATTGTTTGCAAACAAATCAAACAATGCGCGCTTGGTGTAACATTACCTTTAGCTTTTGTAGAAAAACCGACAGCAGCCTGATCAACTCCGCGCACACACGAACGCTGTTTGCAAGCCAATGTTTGTGGAAAAATGATTGCAAACACTGTTTGCAAAC
>NW_007492332.1:0-278 GCF_000475195.1 Diaphorina citri
ATCGGGGAGATAGGTAATTCATAGCGATTACTTTGCTTTCCTACTACCTATGTCTCCTTAGACTTTGTTTAGACTGTGGGAGTAAAGGGACTTTTCAGTCTCATTCTTGCAGTATAAACAGGGTATGTTCTATTCTTTTCTACATCATTTCGGGAGAATTACATTCAAATGACAGTGATCTGTAATTCCTCTAGTGGTCTCTAGTCCAAAATATTTATGCACTGAGATTAATTCAAGCAAAGAATAGATTGATTAATGGATAGAGTCATCATCCAAAG
>NW_007492333.1:0-278 GCF_000475195.1 Diaphorina citri
CTGAGGATTAGGAATTCTACCGAATTTGAGAGTCACTGAAATCCTACAAGTTACCCAGGAGAGCGGTGACACAGAAGACTGAAGTCAGGACATTGTATGACAGGAAGCTTGACTTCCTTATTGACAAATATGTAAAAACTAAACACACAGGAGAATTAAGTATGAGAGTATCGCGAGAATACATGAAAACAAAATAAAAATACACGAAAACAAAACGACTAACCATTTAACAGCTAGGTCACGGGTTCGATTCCCGCCCAAGGCTGATTTTATCCTAA
>NW_007492334.1:0-278 GCF_000475195.1 Diaphorina citri
AAAAAAAGCCTGATCCTTCCAGTAAACAGGGCATAAACATAACCTGTGTAATTTACTGATTCTCTTTGTTACAGAAACTTGGTTCAAAGGACAAAGTAAAAATTTTCAACAATGATATGGTACAAATTCCTAAATACAATGCAACAAAGAGAAAACCTGATCTCACATTTGACTATATTGAAAAGAAAAACTGGGAAGATGAATGTATTTTTCAGTTGATAGCTACTCTGACCAACCAGGATTTCCTCAGATACCTTCTCAGAAATTTCACAAATCAG
>NW_007492335.1:0-278 GCF_000475195.1 Diaphorina citri
TTATTTGTTTAATTTACCGTAGGTTTAAGTTAGGGACTTGCTGTAATAATGGGTAGCCCCCGTGAATTGAAATAAAATAAAAAAAAAAAAAACATCATCGTGCTTCGTTTGTTATTCAGCAGGATCAACAGCTCAACACCTAGACGAAACAGTTGAGGAGCATTTAAAAACAAAATCTGATGAATTATTAAATTTTAAATCACATGACAAATGCCAGAGATCTGCTAACTTTAACAGATTCACTTCTGATTTAGACATTGTACCATTGTTTTCAACAG
>NW_007492336.1:0-278 GCF_000475195.1 Diaphorina citri
AATCTACGAACCTAACCTTTCAAAAGGCCATTCTTATGTCACACAAGATACCAATAAAATTTGAAGTCGAACAACAATCTCCCGCATTGAAAACACAACTGCCTTTGTAGCGTTGTATAGAAGATTATCCCATCCTCCAGGGCTGTTCGCCCTCACACCTAAGCCTCGGAGTAGTCGGAGTGGCCTTTTTGGGCTCATACCCCCAACTGCCTTACCTATTAGAGACTAAACACTGAAATGATTTCAGTGAATTCAAAACATACAATTCACACTGTGTC
>NW_007492337.1:0-278 GCF_000475195.1 Diaphorina citri
CGCACCCGCGACCTAGCGCTTACAGGGTGCCCTCCAAGCTAACTATAGCCTGTGGAGATTGAATTTTTCGATTGCTGATTATTATAAAAACAAGGGATTTAGCCAAAAACATTATAGGTATATTTCACTCCAATAACTTAAAACGGACATACCTAATAATATTATAATTTTATTAAATCTCCTAACTGAAAAAACCGCAATTATTTTCTAAGCGACGATATGAGAGGTTAAGCTTGAGATCTGAGCTGATGGTTCAAGCAATGAGCTTTGTAATTTCA
>NW_007492338.1:0-278 GCF_000475195.1 Diaphorina citri
TTTCTATGTCACCCAGTATGCGATTGAATGATTCATACAAAACCATTGCTTGGGACTCGACAAAGAGCTTTGATGACATACCAAATCCAAATACCTACATTGTGCAACATACAGACCAACTACATATCTATGCTGTTCAGTATGTTGCTGTTTCCTATATAAATACATATGTATCGAATATCTATCATATCAATATCAAAATCAGTTATATCTACATACCTCTCTATGTTCACATTATGTATGTATGTATTTTTTTTTTTTTTTATTTTTATTATTAT
>NW_007492339.1:0-278 GCF_000475195.1 Diaphorina citri
ACAATACTGTTTATTCATCACCGCTATGGTCGCAATGAGATGAGGTGCGATGCTAGGTGTACTAATGTGAACGTTTACCAAGTCATACCCATATGGTGGTACATATATTAATAGTGCTTACTTATACTGCTCGCATAGGACTGAAAAGTCCCTTTACTCCAGCAGTAGGTTACTAGTACTATGTATATTGCGGTCAAATTCTCAAATTATTTTGAGAATGAAATTCCATACCTCGGCTGGGATTGAACCCACGCCCTCCTGTTTACCATTGAGCGTCT
>NW_007492340.1:0-278 GCF_000475195.1 Diaphorina citri
GCTTTATTATTAAATTTTAACATATCATGACAATTATAACAAGATTAAATTGTGACAGCACTACCACTAGTCCACCCACCCACGATCCACGAATAATTGAATATTTAGGGCAATGAGGGTAGAACACAAAAATTAATGACCTATAGGTACTTATATTGAGAGTTTACTTACACAAGTAATTAAGTAACTATTACCTAATGCCATTAGCATGTAAAACGTCAATTATGATGATCATTTGGTAAATACTCCAGGACCTTGCCAAAAATAAGACCCAACTT
>NW_007492341.1:0-278 GCF_000475195.1 Diaphorina citri
ATAACGTACTCAATAGAAGATACGTTATGGGGGTAATGTTTCATCTTGATCTTGATCTTGTTTTGTTTTTTGTTTTTGTTGAATTTGAGATTTGAGTAGGTATTTCTGATTTCAGTATTTTGAGATTTTTGAGTTGAATTTGAATTTTGATTGTCGATTCATTTATTTATTATTTTTCCATTTTCCTTATCCTAAATACCTACTAATATCCTACAGGAAAGAAAGGTGTTTGACAGTTCTCAGTTCTGATTTTTATCATGTTGGAATTACAAGACTAT
>NW_007492342.1:0-278 GCF_000475195.1 Diaphorina citri
AATAGTTAATGATAAGTTGAACTTATGCAAAGATGATAATTTACGAGTTAAATACTATGGGGCAGTGACCACCGAAAACCTGTAGATGTAACACTATAATAAATTTTAGTGGTACGTGTTGTTCTCTTAGATACTGATATTTTAACGAATCTTTCACAAACAAAAACAATAATTTGAAATTGAGCTTCTTATATTTGTCGAATTTTCACTTGTACATCTTTTTTGTACAACTTGATTCTTATTTAATTCTTCACTTGTTGATACTTTGTTTGTTTTGT
>NW_007492343.1:0-278 GCF_000475195.1 Diaphorina citri
AACTTATTGCTTTTTAGAAGGATAATGCAGGAGGCAAGAAGGAGGACTAGGGGAAATGACAGAGGACTGTAAAGTAGAGCACCAGGGACCCATGTACGAAGGACTTCTCAGGGACCTATATACCAAGGACTCGCCCCACTTGCAGGTACTTCCTTTACTTTCCTAGTCTGAAGCCACCTCAGATACGATGTTAGAATTTCGATGTTTTCACTCACCCTTCCTTCGCAGTCACAAGGTCTTCAGCTTCCATGGTGCACATATGACCAAGAAATGGGCAA
>NW_007492344.1:0-278 GCF_000475195.1 Diaphorina citri
TCCCTCAAGAACAACTAGACAGAATATTGCAAAATGTGAAAGCTGAAGTAGCTATTAGCAGACAATCTGAAAGAAATGCAGTGCAAGAATTAGAGTTGGATCACCAGAATCATCAGCAAATGGAAGTCGAAAATCCATCAGTACAAACAGTAAGATCGGAAAGTCTCCAAGCAAACAATCAGCCAACTGTACCGGTAGAGTTTGAAGAAGAACAACGCCAGCACGCTGGTTTAACACCAAGTGAAGAAATAGCGCAGCTCATTAATAAGATAAAAGAA
>NW_007492345.1:0-278 GCF_000475195.1 Diaphorina citri
CGATAGGTGGTGCCAGTTACCAGAAAAGTCCAGGGGACCAAGGTACAACGGGGGCCAAGGTACGACTAGACACCCTACCTCATTTTGCTCATACCTACAGTGATGAGCACATTGCATAACTCAATTAAACATCAGGCGTTCATATAATTTCCGCTCTTTTTCAGGACATGGACACAAGTTGCAGATTGTTGCTAGTCTTTTCCTAAATATATACAGCCCCTTGTGTAACTGACTGACTCACTCACTCACTCATACTAATTCTAACCCACTTCTAGATG
>NW_007492346.1:0-278 GCF_000475195.1 Diaphorina citri
TAGTTCCCAATGGATCACTGAAATTAAGCAGACCCTTTTCACAACTTTTGTGGATATCACAGCATTAGTAAGTGCCTCCTTTGCAATCAATGTCCACATTTCAATATTTTTTTCCCTAGTAACGCCGCCACTGCCTACTCGATAAAAGCAGCTACTCTACAATATATTCTATGAAAAAAAGAAAGAGATCTGTTAGTTGGCATACCTGGTGAGGAACAAGTACAGGCCACGGTCAAAGTGCCTCCACATATCAGAGTACCTATGTATCCTGGCCACAC
>NW_007492347.1:0-278 GCF_000475195.1 Diaphorina citri
AACCATTGTCTCAGGTTCGCAAGCCATGATATTCTTCTCCTGCCAGGACCTTTTTTGGTGTTTATGTTTCCTTGTAGTAAGTAACAAATTAAAAATTCCATTTCCCGATTTTGAAATTTTGACTCACTGAGTAGTACACTGAAAAGAGGAGTTCTTTTAACTCGCTCACTCACTTTTTACACATCCCCAATTGATTTTCATTATATATATACTAGTAAATCTGTTCTAGAACAGGTAACATCGTAACTTCAACTGTTTTCTTGATTTAGGTTCCTCTT
>NW_007492348.1:0-278 GCF_000475195.1 Diaphorina citri
AATCCCGTACCGTAATGATTTTTCCAAAATGGCGGCTAAAAAAGAGGTTTTCTTACAATATCTCGTTTCTAAAAAAAAATTTTTATGAACTATGAATTAGAAAGCTGTTTGTATTATAATTTTCTACATTTTATACATTTACACTTTTCTTCTAGGATGTACCGTAATCCCGTAATGGTCGATCCCGTTTTTGGGATAATTATGCTGCTACTATAGGGAAATCCTTAAAAATTGTCCAATATATTGAAATAATATATTGAATTGTATGTTTTCAGGTA
>NW_007492349.1:0-278 GCF_000475195.1 Diaphorina citri
ATCTCATTATCTCTTATCTCAATAAGCAATAAGTAAGCATATCATATTCTACAAATATATGCACCATTATCTCAATAAATAAGCATATTATCTACAAGAAGTGTATGCAGAATTCAGCACTTGTGTACAACACTACTCTAACAGAGTCTATACCAGATTCAGATTACAAACTCGTGTACTTCATTCAGTTGATTGGTCTCTCACCTCCTGGTCTATAATATCCTGTTTATTAACCTTTGAGAATGCTTGGAGACTGTCCGGGCATCGTCTGCGAGAAC
>NW_007492350.1:0-278 GCF_000475195.1 Diaphorina citri
TCCCGGTATGGTCCAAGGACGCGACTGTAACAATTTGGTAAAAATCGGATAATCACCCATCCAGATATCAACCAAAGTCAATGTTGCTTCGAACTTAAAAAAAAATCAATTTTTTTCATACTTTATAAGTTTATATGATTCCTTATCACATGGGGAGTATTTTAAGATATAAAATTTTCAATCAAAAATTGGAATTATTATTTATTTATTATTATTATTATTATTATTTTTTTTTTTCAAATACGTATTTCGTAAATGTAATAGAAAGTCATGTGATG
>NW_007492351.1:0-278 GCF_000475195.1 Diaphorina citri
CGTGTTACATTTTTCGACTTCGTCGGGCTTTGATCCTGGAACTTCTGGGTTCTAAGCCAGTGTGGTGGCCCGTAGGCTATGGATGCAGTCACTGTTAAGCAGCTGCCCAGTTCTGTGAAGACCACAGCAGTGCGAAATGATTCTCCTTACATTGAGAACTAGTTGTACTGTTTGTATATCTAGATACAAGACTTCTATAACCTCTCCCTATGGTGACTATATCACCGCCTAGGGGTAGAATAGCAGTGACCAGCTCTTCATAAGGTCGAAACACAGTG
>NW_007492352.1:0-278 GCF_000475195.1 Diaphorina citri
ATAGGTATGTTACCTATCACCTATCGTACCTATGTACATATCGTACCTATGCGATTTCGCGATTATGTTCGCGGATTTCGCGATTTTGTTCGCGGATTTGGTGATTTTGTTCGCGGATTTTGCGATTATGTTCGCGGATTTGGCGATTTTGTTCGCGGATTTGGCGATCGCGGATTTGACGATTATGTTCGCGGATTTGACGATTATGTTCGCGGGTTTCGCGATTATGTTCGCGGGTTTCGCGATTATGTTCGCGGATTTCGCGATTATGTTCGCGG
>NW_007492353.1:0-278 GCF_000475195.1 Diaphorina citri
TTTGCTTATAAATTCCATGATCATAGGAATAGTGGGAATTCTCTTTCCATTTTGCTTATAAACTCCATGATCATAGGAGTAGTGGCAATTTTCTTTCCATTTTGCTTATAAATTCCATGATCATAGGAATAGTGGGAATTCTCTTTCCATTTTGCTTATAAACTCCATGATCATAGGAATAGTGGCAATTTTCTTTCCATTTTGCTTATAAATTCCATGATCATAGGAATAGTGGGAATTCTCTTTCCATTTTGCTTATAAACTCCATGATCATAGGA
>NW_007492354.1:0-278 GCF_000475195.1 Diaphorina citri
TTTTTACTTTCTATTTCTTTTCAAATACCTACGTATTCTGCGAATGTAATAGAAAGTCGTGTGATGTTCACACCAGATATTTTTTTTTCCATAGGATCATTAGGTATGGTGGATGAAGTGTAATACTAAAATTGAGACCTCGAGGGGAGAACTTTTGGCGGCGCGGCAGACAAACCGCCAGAAAACGGCCGAAATTTCGCTTTTTTTCAGTTTTTAGCTTATAACTCCTAAACGCAAATTTTGTGAACATCAAAATTAAAGTACACAAAATTTCCTAC
>NW_007492355.1:0-278 GCF_000475195.1 Diaphorina citri
AGTTAGGGTAAAAGAACACTCAAATAAGCATCATTCAATAGGATAAGGAAAGTCGGGTGATGTTCACACCAGATTTTTATTACTATTGTAATAATAAAGGAAGGACGGACGGACTAAAAAATGACTTAAACATCTAGTCATAAATCACATATGTACCTACATACCTACCTACTTGATTAAGTTAGTCATGTTTTCCTTTAATGACTAATGCTCGATTTTACAATTAGAAGCTAACCAGAGAGGAATAAAATTATTTTTACTCGTAGATGACTAATTGA
>NW_007492356.1:0-278 GCF_000475195.1 Diaphorina citri
GGGGCCTCTCCCGTAGCTCCGGGACTGATTTAGAATAAGTTATATCTTTCTGGGAAGGACACCAGCGTTCGTGCGGTCTTGTGTATTTCGCAGTCCGCACTGATAATCACCTTCGCGAGGTTGTCGTGTTTCCGACACTGGTTTTTAGTAAATGTACCTCTTATTGTAGGGGCTTGATAATAATTATACCTCACATATCAGGGTGCTATTCCATAAAGAACCTCCTTTTTTAGGACTGTCGGTGTGGGACTAAAAAACCCATCAGTGCCTGGTGGCTC
>NW_007492357.1:0-278 GCF_000475195.1 Diaphorina citri
CTATTAAGTTATTGAGTACCCCGTACAGAAGGGGTTAATATAAAGACTATTGAGATATTGAGAACCCCGTACAGAAAGGGTTAATATAAGTACTATTAAGTTATTGAGTACCCCGTACAGAAGGGGTTAATATAAAGACTATTGAGATATTGAGAACCCCGTACAGAAGGGGTTAATATAAGTACTATTGAGATATTGAAAACCCCGTACAGAAGGGATTAATATAAAGACTATTGAGATATTGAGAACCCCGTACAGAAGGGGTTAATATAAAGACT
>NW_007492358.1:0-278 GCF_000475195.1 Diaphorina citri
TTCATTTTAATCGATAAACTGTTTTTGTTAAAACCACGAGCCAGAGCACAAAATTTTGATCCGAATCGACCTGATCTCTGATTTCCAAATTTCAGGGCCCTAACGTATGCGAGGGCCCTAACGTATAGAGTACCTATACCCTGCCAGAATGAGACTGAAAAGCCCCTTTACTAACGCAGGCTAAACAAGGTCTTATGTATTTGGTACAGAATCAGTTCAGCAATCATTGCTCAGGAATTAATTTTTCCAATGTGAGGGAGATGATTTCATTCTCCATG
>NW_007492359.1:0-278 GCF_000475195.1 Diaphorina citri
GCGTAATGATCTGTGACTCCTGACGTCCTGTGACAAAGGAGGGACCAGTAAGGCGCTGGGTATTTTTCAGGCGTGGGTGACACTAAACACTAAAGAATGTCAGCCCAAAGCAATCACCTTAGATAGGGCTGATTGAGAAGCTGATGGAAAAACGCTGACCCCGTCTGTACACGGGAATAGGTGAATAAAAAAAAAAGGAAAAGATAAATTTGATGATTATTACACTGTATGTTGGTAGAAAAAGTATTTCATACTTACCGACAGTGTAAGTCAGCTCC
>NW_007492360.1:0-278 GCF_000475195.1 Diaphorina citri
GGACAAAATTTTATCTTTTATCAATCTCAAGGAGGTGGCTCCCTCTGTAGGTCCTTTTTAGCATCCTCTCTTGTTTTGATTTTTTATTTTGATTTTACAAAAAAAGATGATGCAATCATTCGTAGATTTTTCCTGATCTGATTTGAGGGTTTTTCTTTCAAGAAAGTTTAAGCTTTTCTTTTCCCATTTAAGTTTACTTTCAAACCATGTACTAACTACAACAAAGTTGTAGGGGTAATCCCCTACAGATTTCCTACAGGAAATCCTGACTAATGGCT
>NW_007492361.1:0-278 GCF_000475195.1 Diaphorina citri
CTTTCACGATCCGAACTTTGACCTAACGTCCAACACTACGGAGAGATTTCCCATTGAAGGTCATCCTAATAGGTGAGTAGTGATATCCCTGTAGGGGCTACTATCACGTGAACTCATGTGAGGTGAGAGCAGTGTGGCTTTCGTGAACGAAATCACCTACCATATGATGGGAGAACTTTGAAATGCATCTTTCTGACTCCCCATGAGCTCACTTGACGTGATAGTAGTGTGTTTCGACCTTTCACGCGAATCATCCATTCCACGTTTGCCCAGTACTG
>NW_007492362.1:0-278 GCF_000475195.1 Diaphorina citri
AAATTGTCTACGGGTTGAAAGTATTGTGGGATGAAGATATCTTGGGACGCTTAATAGAAAGTTTATTCTCGCTACCAAGGGATTCATAACTTCTCACTCGCTCTACATTACAGGGAAGGGGGAAGTGTTAGTAACGAACATTCTACAGGGTACGTTATATGAGGAGAGGATAACATAACATTCAGGTGCACTATACGGGGTCATCATTCATAAATGGTTTACTTGGCGTTTGGGAAACAATAATGGTTATTTACAGGGTATGATACTTGGTACGGGCG
>NW_007492363.1:0-278 GCF_000475195.1 Diaphorina citri
GAAGAGAGGAATTTTACACCAACCCTATTTATTTTATAGTTTTCAAGTATGAGTATGAATACAAATAGTGTAGAGAACCTCATAACTACCTTCTTAAATAATATTGAAGTATTAAATAATCCTAATTGTCTAAAAACGAGTTGAAGAAATAGCCATGAAGGAGAAAAAAATAAACAAATTTAATAATTTAAGTGAAAATGTATGACATAAGCTTGCCATAGGAGTGGCATAGGGAGCTAAATATTTAATAAAAGATAACACCGATGCAGTGGTTGACT
>NW_007492364.1:0-278 GCF_000475195.1 Diaphorina citri
AGGGGGGGAGGGAGAGAGAGAGAGAGTGGAGTGTGGAGAGTAGAGGGGACGATGAGTTTTGATTTTCCTACCTTGATAATCTCGAAATGTGTCGTTTCAGTGTGGTTTTTATTAAAAAAAAAAAAAGTAAAAATTGGTCCAATTTTCAACTTTTCATGACCTAAAAGGAGGCTTTATTTGTTTGTTAGTTCTTCTTCTTCCTGTCCGTTGTAGATGTAAACAAGGATTCTATGTTCTACCTGTCTTTGTTCCATTCGAGTATACTGTGACATTAGAGA
>NW_007492365.1:0-278 GCF_000475195.1 Diaphorina citri
GTAGGGGTTTTTCTGTTTTTCTACTCTCTCGCTGAGTCTAGGTCTTGCAACACTGTGCGATGACGTCATACCGAATATTACCCCTCCCTTAACTTTCTACTCGCCTTCCCCTCTCTCCTCGTACCTCCCACTCGTTTTGTCCCGCTGTTGAAAATATCTCCACCTCCTTTTTCTCCTCTCTCTCTCTCTCCTCTCTCTCTCCTCTCTCCTCGTACCTCCCACTCGTTTTGTCCCGCTGTTGAAAATATCTCCACCTCCTTTTTCTCCTCTCTCTCTCT
>NW_007492366.1:0-278 GCF_000475195.1 Diaphorina citri
CCTCACGTACCTGCCGAAGACCATGTTGAACATGTGCCATCATGTTATTTGTTGAGTCTCCCAATGACAGGTTCCCTGAATTCACCATCAATCTGCCAAGGTCTGCATGCTTTTATCGATTGGAAATTTATGTGTCCTTACGTTACGATGGTTTCGTTTTCAGAATTTCAGAGGATTTTCCTACTCCCACGTTGTGGGTAAAAGAATCTCTGTTAGACGCGCCGCGATGGCTTATCCTATTGATAAACTATCGCGGCGTGGGACAAGAACGGAGTTAT
>NW_007492367.1:0-278 GCF_000475195.1 Diaphorina citri
CTTGAGAGTGCCTATGACTTTTTATAATAACTGGAAACTGAAGGTAAGTAGATATTCTTTGAATGATTTCAGAAAAGTGCATAGAGCATTCTGTTGACCGACGTGTATGGGGTTTCTCACCTCATGGAAGCCAGGACTTTCAGCACACCCTTGAACTAAATTAATCTTTGTCATGCACTTTCAGACAAAAACTGTCCCCCCACCATAGATCCATAGAAGTATCTGGAACTAGAGACTAGATATGAATTAGGTACTGGATACTAGAACAATCCTATGAT
>NW_007492368.1:0-278 GCF_000475195.1 Diaphorina citri
CATATTCGCAACTTTTTTCTCTGTCTCCAGTGTGATAATCCTGATGTGTCCAGGTTTTTATAAACTGGGTTGCTGTTTAAAATTTCAAACAGATACGACACCGAAATTTCAGCGCGCGTCAAGCAAGTGTTCATTTCCTATTCTTTTTAATTAACTGAACTTTTATGTCAACTTTTGAAAGAATTAATGATCTTTTTTCATCCGAATTTTTACTTTTGATTTTCTTATCCAATGAACGTTTTCAAGAAGCTTCCTTGAAAAAAGAAAAGAAAAAAATA
>NW_007492369.1:0-278 GCF_000475195.1 Diaphorina citri
CTTCGAACTAAAACTATAACGATCATAAATTGGACCGAAATTTCTCGTTATTATCTCCGGTCCATAAATTTACTCCAAATTTATGTCCCAAGGCTTGAGGACACACGCACTGAAGAAATAGATAAAAAAAGTTTCTGGACAATCATAAATAAGGCATCTCTGACCTGTTTTGAGGAAACAATTTCCTTCGGAATGAAAACTGTGGTCAATATCAATAAAATATAGGAAACGTATTAGGAGCGGAAAGTCATAAGATATGAAGACACGGAAATGGGGGG
>NW_007492370.1:0-278 GCF_000475195.1 Diaphorina citri
TATTTTAATAAAAACCTATTTATTTTTTGGGGGAAATAGCTTTTTACTATCTCCTGCCACCACTGTCTCTCGGTCTACCTCTCTCTGTCCCCTATCACACACACTTTCAGTAACTTGTTGGAGCCTTTTCGTTTTGAACTTTTGCCAAGCATTTTGTTTATGTAGGGTACATACGAGGATGTTGTGTTTAATACACTAAGTAGACATGGGTATGGTCGTCGCCTTTTTATCACATACACGCTTTTGATGTTGTTCATGTCATGACAGAAAATAATGTG
>NW_007492371.1:0-278 GCF_000475195.1 Diaphorina citri
TTCGCGGGGTTGTGCATGGGGTCGCGCTTCGCGCTCCCTTGTTTACGGTCGCGCTGCGCGCTCCCGGGGGGCTTCGCGGGGTTGTGCATGGGGTCGCGCTTCGCGCTCCCTCGTTTACGGTCGCGCTGCGCGCTCCCAGGGCTTCGCGGGGTTGTGCATGGGGTCGCGCTTCACGCTCCCTGGGTTTCGCGGGGTTGTGTATGGGGTCGCGCTTCGCGCTCCCTTGGCTTCGCCCCTGAAAACTAATATCGTCCCTGAGTCTTGTCTCGAAGAAATGA
>NW_007492372.1:0-278 GCF_000475195.1 Diaphorina citri
AGAGCGTGGTTGATTCCTATGGCGACGGTTCCGGCCGTGAAAGGCCAATTCACACGGAGGAAGAAGGAGTTGAAAGTTGGCCTCAGTTTATTGAACAACAAAAAGGACATAGATATAACGGACGAGAACTTTGAGCAACTGAGCGAAGTCTTCAACAGGGTCAATGAGGTATATAAAGTCCTCTTGGACAAGAAGGACACTCTGGAAAATATCGTCCCAGACGATGCAGAAAGAGGGAGAACAATCCTGCCGGAGGATGAAGAGATGTGTACGGCAGC
>NW_007492373.1:0-278 GCF_000475195.1 Diaphorina citri
ATCTGATGATCTGGGAATGTGGTCAGAATCAACGCCCTTTCCCTGTGACTTGCAGTTTTGTTCTGTTCTGCTTTTGCTTACAATCGAAAGTGAACTTTTGTTGAAGACTTGAGAATCTTGAGATTTGCTGTCTTCATTACGAATGGAATATGGTAATTGTACTTACCAGGAACTTACTTCTGATTAAAGTAGATAACTACCACATTTAATTCAGTAGCTGATAAGGAACTTCACAAAGTTACAGTCTTTTAGTAGAACACACCTATCTATTAGCTTTG
>NW_007492374.1:0-278 GCF_000475195.1 Diaphorina citri
TCATTCGAGCAGGATAAACAAGGTATGTTCTATTCTATTCTAACCATTTCATTCTGATTCCTGTTCACTCTTCCACAGTAAGCACGCCTCACACTTACCCGAACGTGATTGCATTCCTCAGCTGGTTTGTAGAGTGCCAAGAGATGGCCAAAGCACTCAACTTCGAGCTTCTATTCAACAGATTCAATGAGGAAGGCTTCAGCTGTTCTGAAGGAGATGAGGGTGATGACTTGGATTTTGCTGTAAGTTCTTTTAGGTTTGATAGAGAGAACTTGTGT
>NW_007492375.1:0-278 GCF_000475195.1 Diaphorina citri
TAATCTCGTTTCTCTCTACAGCTAGCTAAAATATTTTATTCTAGAGCCACTAAACCGCCATAATGGTGTTTTTGTTTTGTGATTTGAGAAAGATGAATTTTGCGTTCAATTCAAAAAAATCAAGAGTTTCATTTTAAACTTAAGTAATTATTAATTAAATAAATTAATTTTATTACCTACTTAAGTTTTAAAAGTTTCTGTTCCAATGCGAAAGGACTGAACTCCACCACCCCAGTGTTTGTGACAACCAGAAAAATGTCACCCATCCTTCAATACAT
>NW_007492376.1:0-278 GCF_000475195.1 Diaphorina citri
CAATATCCCTTCAGCTGAATTACCACTATGTTTAGTTACACTTCACTAGAATGCACGAAATGAAACGGCACAGGAATATTGCACAAAGACAAAATAGCTACCTACTTGATTATACTTAGGTAAAACTTTCTTCTTACTTTTTGGTTAAAATATTTGATTCGTCTGCCATACAATTTTTTACAGACTGGAGGAGTAGAGATACTTTCCTCTCTGGATGCAATAGTCCTTCACTCATATGTAATGTAAGGTATTTTTTTTTTTTTTTTTTAAATCAGTTG
>NW_007492377.1:0-278 GCF_000475195.1 Diaphorina citri
TGTGTCTGTGTTGGTACGAGATCAGTTCAAGGAAGATGAAGCTGTGTGAGTTCTGTGGAAAGCTAATGGAGGTGTCAAGCTTTGTTCTATGAAGCCTCCCTCTGATGAAACTGTGAGTAAATTCACTTGCAATGAATGTGGGAAATCTTTTTCAAGAAAGGACAACCTCAAAAGACACTCCAATTCTTTTAAAGTGTAACTATCCTTGAAGAAAAACAAACATCCCTGTAATTTCTCTGGCTGCTCTATCCTGTTTTCCACTCAAATTGATTTGATAG
>NW_007492378.1:0-278 GCF_000475195.1 Diaphorina citri
CAATAAAAATTTTTGTCAATGGTGTATAGTATATTCAACCCAGAAACTTCTGAATGTCAAGAAGTGTGTTAATACTGGGCTAACCATTCCCCAACCAGATTCTTGCACAGACTTTTATGTAGGTAATTTAAAATAGGTACCCATCTATCTACCTACTCCTTTTATCACCTCAAAGAAGGAAATAGAAATATGGGTTGATGTTGTAAAGTAGGTAACAGTTTACTAAAACACACCTTACCCAAAACCCCCTTGTATGTTCATAATAAGGGAACTTCATC
>NW_007492379.1:0-278 GCF_000475195.1 Diaphorina citri
AGACTCTCACTTACCTCATGTTTGGTTGCAGTAGGATTGGCGTAAAGGTTGGAATTGGAGTTGTTAGTTGCACTGCCACCATTGTTACTGGAAGACAAATCATTGGTCTGGAACATACACACAACGACACAAGGTTACATCAACATCAGAATAATGATCATATAATGGATTACTATTATGTATTGCAAATTTTAAATCTATTATCTACACTGTGTATAAGATTGTTCATCAGCATATTAGGCATGGTTTGGGTGTGATCATTGAAATCCGGATATTAT
>NW_007492380.1:0-278 GCF_000475195.1 Diaphorina citri
GAGAGAAATATGTAAAGATAAAAGAAATAGGGAACTTAAAATATGGGTTGATATGAAAAAGGTAGCACAGGAAAAAAATAAACGAGAATGAGAGCGAGGGAAAGACAGAGAGAGAGAGAGGGTGGGGGGAAAGACAGAGAAAGGGAAAGAGGGAGAAGGGAAATAACATAAAAGAGAGAGAGAGGGAGAAGGGAAATAACATAAAAGAGAGAGAAATGAAATGGAAAAAGTAATAGACTAAAAGAGAAGTGAGGGCGAGGAGAGAGGAAGGAAAGAGA
>NW_007492381.1:0-278 GCF_000475195.1 Diaphorina citri
CACACCCACCCATCACACACCACACACACCCATCACACCCACCCACCACACACATCCACCCATCACACACCACACACATCCATTCACCACACACACCCACCACACACACACACACACACACACGGTCACGATACGCGCTCCCTGACATGTCCCACAGAGCAGCATAATAGGCATAACTTTGAACCGCCGCCATTTTGAAGCAGGATGAAATGTGATAATTTTAAGTAGCCTATGTCACCCCGAGCACTCTTCTTAACAACCACAAAAAATTTCATCAA
>NW_007492382.1:0-278 GCF_000475195.1 Diaphorina citri
TTGAAGAAGAGGAAGGAGAAGACAATTAAATAACCAATACGAGTACAAACGAAGTAAAATTACAGGCAGTTTGCGCATCTCCACTAATATTAGTGGATGTACGATGTACCACGTTACCCACCCATATTAACTTGACATTCTCACTTTCCAAGGCTAAAAAAAGAGTGGAGATTAAAGAACATAGAGTTTTCAGCTTCACATAGAGTTTTCAGCTTCACATCAGTATTCACAAAAACAAAAACTCCACCTCCTGAATCCCCTACTGTAAATCAAAATAA
>NW_007492383.1:0-278 GCF_000475195.1 Diaphorina citri
TTCTCGTTTAGAAAAGAACTTGGGGATAATTAATTGCCTTTTAGTCTCTCCGTTCCGAGGAGTGTTCTTGACGTATTAATAATGTAGGCAGGTATACTTAAGTATAAAGTATAGATATACGTTCATACGTAGATGTATAGATGTGGTGGTATAGGGATAGAAAGCTAAAAGACAGTTTTATTTGAACATGGGTGAAATGGAGCTCTTTTTTTCTTCTTTCAGTTTGTCTTTTTCGAGTCATTACCTTCTGAATGACATCAGCAATCAGCAGTGCCCAT
>NW_007492384.1:0-278 GCF_000475195.1 Diaphorina citri
AGTGTTTAAGAGTTACTTTTAATATTGGAGGAGCTTGGTTCGAATTCCGACGGGGACCGAAATTTCCAAACCGAACTTTTCCATTCCCGGATAGGCATGGATGTAAAAGAATGTGCTTTGAAGTAATGCGAAAGATGTGTCGAGGTTCAGAACAAGAGATTTCATCAAGCTTTTATGTTTCATCGCTTTTCTTTGCTGGGATATCAACCAGCTCCTGACTAATGTAGTCTAGAGTAATGATCTTTCAAAATTAACATTAAAGAAATGCAATGGTCGAT
>NW_007492385.1:0-278 GCF_000475195.1 Diaphorina citri
GGGAAGATGGAGAGGAAGAGAGGGAAAGAAAGAAAGGAGGGAGGTAGACTTGGTAGAGAGAAGCTTTCTCTCTTTTCTAACAGAGAAGATGACATGACATGTTATCTGGTGGTCGAAAGATTTTGAAAATCTCAATGATAAATTTGCAAGGACTTAAAATTAGCTAAGATTTTTTTAAATGACATATCTTTTTCTCATACTCCAATTTTTGGGAGATCTTGTAATTTTGCTTTGTCCTTACATTTCCGCTGGCTTGGCTTCATCGTATCTTTAAGTTT
>NW_007492386.1:0-278 GCF_000475195.1 Diaphorina citri
CATCCGCTCTTACTTCAGTAAATAGCCCGTACAAAATCTGATTGCAATTTCTGCAAGGAAATAAATTAATGTTATAAATAATGATCTTCCTCTCACGCAATTAATTTGTCGCTGCTGGGATTCGAATAACTTGTACCTACTGAGACTGTTCGAAACACTATGAAAATTTGTTACATCCACCAATACTGATTTCTACGTACACTTACTTACTTATCCGTGTCCGAGATTTCTCCTGTATGAACATCAAATTGTTTTCCTCCAGAATTCTGCGACAGTTA
>NW_007492387.1:0-278 GCF_000475195.1 Diaphorina citri
TTTTTTTTTTTTTTTTTTCAGAAAGCCGCACAGGGTTTTCACTTTGCAGTGTTTTTCAAACCTCTTTTTTTGTTTACTCGAATCTAACTACCTACCTGCTCAAGTATTTTGTATTCAGGAAGCTCTTATACCCTCCTACTTTATCTTTCTCTCTCTCAAAATTCTCTTCTTCGCCCTCTATCTTTCTCTCTCTCTCTCTCTCTCCAAATTCTCTTCTTCATCCTCTCTCTCTATTTCTCGTTAGGGCAAAAAAGCAAGGGGGAGAATGTTTTATTATT
>NW_007492388.1:0-278 GCF_000475195.1 Diaphorina citri
TAAAAAAAAAAAAAAAAATGTGAAGGCCCTTGACCACAAATATAATTGGATATTCAGATTTTCATTATTTTGATCCAATAATCAAATCAAAAAATTCATTAACTGAATTCTAAATTTAAGTATTTCAAAACAGAACTAAGAAACATTGAGCTTTTAGAACAGAAAGGGCTACGTACTTTTCACACAAAATACTCAACTTTTCTCTCTCTCTCTCATTCTTCACATTTCCACAAGAGCCGCCCCATCCGATACGCATGCGTACAAACCATTCCCGTATC
>NW_007492389.1:0-278 GCF_000475195.1 Diaphorina citri
TGGGAACCCCTGCTATAGGATAAGGAAAGTAAAAAGCTGAAACTCTTGGGGTTTACAAAAAAATAAAAATAATAATATTAATAAGCTCGAGAACAAAGAATTAAGTAGATTTCTATTCTTTTTTTTCCCCCTCTTGTCTAAAGTTTTGTTTCAGTTTCAGCCTAATTAGTCCGTCCTTCCTTTATTATTACAATAGTAATAAAAACAAGCAGGGTCCGTCCCTCCGGGAATTTTTTAGCCCGTAGTGATTACAGAAAATCAGTACCTATGTACCTGCC
>NW_007492390.1:0-278 GCF_000475195.1 Diaphorina citri
TAATTGTTTGTCCAGTGTGAGTAGCCTAGAACAGGCAGAGAGATTTATCAGTCTCGCTTCCGATGTAATGGCCTCGAAAGGTTTTGACCTTAGGGGGTGGGAGAAGACGGGAGATGAAGATAAGAAAATAGCCAACGTATTAGGACTCTTATGGAATAAAGAGCACGACACACTGAGTATCAATATTGATAGACTGATGACTATGAAGACTGAAGTTGTCACTAAAAGAGTTCTACTTAGTGCAGCTCATCGTCTATTCGACCCAATTGGAATTGTTA
>NW_007492391.1:0-278 GCF_000475195.1 Diaphorina citri
TTTATTTTGATTGTTTCAGAGGTCCTTCACTCTCATACTTCAAGCTCTTGATCTCAATAATCAAACATCTCCAGGTAAGAACTAAATTTTGAAGTATGAAAAAATCCAATGTCGATGACTTATGTATGTGCAAGCGCAAAGACTTCAAACATCTAATGTAAAAGCCAACCAACATGAGTAAACTCAGTGAGAATTATTAAATAGACTCGTTATCTTCAATCGAGGGATGAATTAAGTCAATTAGATTTTCTCTGGATTTTTTATTCATATTATTCATA
>NW_007492392.1:0-278 GCF_000475195.1 Diaphorina citri
AGTTAGCGATAAATTAAAATCATATATTATTCAAGGTCATTTATGTTTACCTTTGAGAAGCCAACGCTTTCACTTTCACATGTTGAAACTTGAAAGTCATCTGACAACATCGCAGTTTTCCAATTTTTTTTTATCACTTCACGTTCAGTGTATCCAGACTTAGTGATTTTTCACTAAATTTAGTGAATTCTTGGCAAATTTAGTGATTTAGTGATTTGAGGTCAAAATCTAGTGATTTTTGAAAGAAATGTAATTTCAGTGCAAAATTGCTCCTAAAT
>NW_007492393.1:0-278 GCF_000475195.1 Diaphorina citri
TGAACAGGTACATATTGATAAACTACTTTTGATTTTCTCAATTTTTGCTGCTCTAATAAATGTCGTTTTGTTCAATATTTTGATTTCCTGTCCCTAAATGACCAATTGACAAGTTCAAATAATTAAGTCCATTACAGATTTCATGTGAAAAGTTGACTCTTTAACCTTTTGACATCATCGATTTTGTTCAGAATTCTAAGAGTAATGCGTTCATTGATAATCACTTTGCTCGTCTAAAAATAAGGGGTTGATTTATTAGGTATTAGGTGATGGTTCTG
>NW_007492394.1:0-278 GCF_000475195.1 Diaphorina citri
CACTCGTTTGTACTCAAGTAAGTACTCCTACACTCGTTTGTACTCAAGTAAGTACTCCTACACTCGTTTGTACTCAAGAAAGTACTCCTACACTCGTTTGTACTCAAGTAAGTACTCCTACACTCGTTTGTACTCAAGTAAGTACTCCTACACTCGTTTGTACTCAAGTAAGTACTCCTACACTCGTTTGTACTCAAGTTCTCAAGTAAGTACATACTCCTACACTCGTTTGTACTCAAGTAAGTACATACTCCTACACTCGTTTGTACTCAAGTAAG
>NW_007492395.1:0-278 GCF_000475195.1 Diaphorina citri
TAACAAGCATTTCAATGATGAAGTAAATGAGCAGCCACTTACTATCAGGTAGACCTAACGACAGGTACACCTGATCAGGTCTACATAACGACAGGTACACCTGATCAGGTCTAGCCAGAGAATCAGGTCTATTAGTGTGTGTGATCATCAGGTATCAGGTAGATCTGACAGACGGACCTTTTCAGCCGTACATGTCAGGTATACCTGTGCCCTAAATCACCAAAGTATGGAAAAGTATCTTACAAGTGTAATAGCCAATGGAAAAGCAGAATTTTGAA
>NW_007492396.1:0-278 GCF_000475195.1 Diaphorina citri
TGTGCCCACATTCTCAAACAAAGTTGAAAACAAAATTCCATACCTCAGCCGGCATTGAACCCACGTCTTCCTGATTACCGGGTGAGCGTCTTGACCACTACACCACCGAGCATTAGGTATTACTGCCCAAAACACGGACCTGGTGGTACCAATGTGACACTCACACTACATGAAATATTATTTATACGTTCTAATTCGTTGTAAAATTTGGGTCACGACTACCGAGATTGTGGACATTAATCCTCCTCCTCTTTTTCCCTTTTCCTCCCCCTTCTCCT
>NW_007492397.1:0-278 GCF_000475195.1 Diaphorina citri
CAGTGTATCTGAAGATTGTGGCACGTAGACTGATCAGTCCATCTAGTACTCACTGAACATTGGGCATTGGGCTGTATTAGACTGCGAGGTACTCGGAGGTATCTTCAACACAAGGCATCCTAGACCCAATAGAGCAGGTTGGTTAATTGAGAAATAAGTAGTGAGAGAAATAGCTGTAGTCAGTGGTGGATCAGAGAAATACATAAGGCCAGCCATTCACGATCAGTTTTAACTGTCAGTTCAAGTATCTTCAGTTAAAAATATAAAATTTTTATAAT
>NW_007492398.1:0-278 GCF_000475195.1 Diaphorina citri
CGAAACAAATGTTAAACTACTCTGTGCCAAAACTCGAGTAGCACCAGTGAAACAGATATCTCTTGCACGATTGGAATTATGTGCAGCTCTCCTTTTGGCTAATTTGATAAGAAAGGTCAAGGAAGCTCTTTCTGAGCATGATAATCCTCTTCAGTGGCATGCTTGGACAGATTCTCAAATTGTACTGGCCTGGATAAGTCAATTGCCATGCAAATGGAAAACTTTTGTTGCAAACAGAGTGGCTGCAATTCAAGAAGTATTGAGTCCTGATCGATGGA
>NW_007492399.1:0-278 GCF_000475195.1 Diaphorina citri
AATATTACATTATTAGCATGTTGTGTTCGCAACCGTTATTGAGAAGAAACTCAAAGATATAAAGAATCAAGTAAATACCTTTGTCAGATTGTCAAGTTCTTTCATAATAACCTAATAACACTACCGTGAGAAGATACACCAAGGGGGCCGTGGGGGCCCAGCCCCCCCCCCAGATTTTTTACGAGGGGGCAAGGTATTGTCCCCTTGCCTGGGGGAGGGCACAGCTTTAAGACCGTGCCAGTAACTGCACAGGTAAGATTTCGTTGATTTAATATAAT
>NW_007492400.1:0-278 GCF_000475195.1 Diaphorina citri
ATGTTGTCACCTGGAATTTAAAATAAAGCTGCCATCATTTGAAAGCTTTCGTCTTTTAATATCTTTGTCCCAAAAAATACCAGAAGTGAGTCTAGTCAATTATTTATTCGTAGGTATAATGTGATCTATAATTTGAATCTCAGCAGCAACATGAAATATTAAGTCACAGGGGAAGGTCATTTCTCATATTGAGTTCAAACTAATGAATTCCTTTAACTTCTTCCTGCACATGCTATTCTAGCTTTTGGAGAAGAAACTCGACAACTTACCTGTGATCA
>NW_007492401.1:0-278 GCF_000475195.1 Diaphorina citri
AAAATTGGGCAATCAAATTGCAATACCAAGAAAACCAAACCTTACAAAATTTGCTACCGATTGGTAGCGGTTTCAGTTGGATAAAGTAATAATAACTTACCTTCCAATCAAAACAAAATTTTTTAAAAAATGTTCGAAACACAGACCAAAACACGATTTTCCTAATTAACTTCTCAACGACAGCTGATTTGTTTACAAACCAAATTGCTATGAGCTCGTTGTGAAATTACGCATCAGATACATATTTTTCGGACCCGATAGGTGGCGCCAGTTACCAG
>NW_007492402.1:0-278 GCF_000475195.1 Diaphorina citri
AGTCGACACAACCTCAATACATTATGTATTGAGGTTTAGACAAGGGGTAACATCTCCTTATTTCTATAATAATGTATTTGTAGAGGAGCAAAGACTAACTCGGTTGAGTCCCCTTCCACTTCATCCCTAGCGACTATTTGGAACAGAGAGGGGATAAGAGAGAGTGTGATCCCTAGATCCCAAAAAGGAGGATTGACTGAACACTACTCAACAAGAGTTGATTGAGAGCTATCCTCGAGAGCGTCTGTAAAGAGTAACTATAGTCTAGCGGTCGGGAA
>NW_007492403.1:0-278 GCF_000475195.1 Diaphorina citri
GAAGGGGGGGAAAAGTAACGTGGTTACAGGATTTAGTAACTTGGTTACAGGATCTAGTAACATGGTTACAGGATCTAGTAACGTGGTTACAGGATTTAACGTGGTTACAGGATCTAGTAACTTGGTTATATGATCTAGAAACTTGGTTACAGGATCTAGTAACTTGGTTACAGGATCTAGTAACGTGGTTACAGGACCTAGAAACTTGGTTACAGGATCTAGTAACATGGTTACAGGAAACACAGTATGATGAGGAGACAGGTAAATAGTATGGAACT
>NW_007492404.1:0-278 GCF_000475195.1 Diaphorina citri
AGACTTAAGGGTGGGTACAATAGGTAGTAACAGAGTGGTGGAGAGAAAGAGAGAAACAGACTTGAGTCTAGACTTATACCTATAAAAAGCTAAGGAAAGTGAAAGAACGAAAGAGAGAGAGAAACAGGCTGAGAACAAAATGGTTGGTGAGAAGAAAAACAAAACAGGTATAGATACCTATGTAAATGTACATAGTTGTTCAGTGGCGTAGCGTGGTCTAAATTCGAGTGTAAGGCGTGTAGGGTACTAATTTCCATCATCCATGCTCTTCATGGATT
>NW_007492405.1:0-278 GCF_000475195.1 Diaphorina citri
GATGGTGGGATTCGAACCCGGGACCTTCTGCATGGCAAGCAAGCGCGTTACCACTGGACCAACCGTGCCCCCAATATTATGTTTAATATCGCATAGATATTTGGAATAGACAACAGTACACAATTACAAATGGGGTAAGTACATAATTACTCATTATTATAGAATATAGGTATTTAACAACTAGTACGTACCGTCTTACGTACACCATACGAGATTAGATGAGAGATTTCAAATTACTGATAATTTGAATTAATGAAACATATGTCGGTAGACAATCT
>NW_007492406.1:0-278 GCF_000475195.1 Diaphorina citri
AAAAAAAAAAAAAAAAAAAAAAAAAAAAATCTTCATTATTTTGTTGGAAACTTGAAAATATTCTAACCAATTTTTGGACTACATTTACCGGGTCGATTCACTTGAAACTTGGCACACTTATCTTGAATGCCAGAAAAAAAAAAACGCTAATTGGTAAAATACCACATTTTGTACTGCAAGAAACGCGTTTTTAAACAACGAAATTGGCCATTGTTTTGGCATTCTATTGGCTCGTTTGTTAGCCCCTACATTACCTACTCTAAGTCGATTAAAAGTAT
>NW_007492407.1:0-278 GCF_000475195.1 Diaphorina citri
CTCTGATGGGATCTCTCTTAATCCATGTTCCAATCTGAAAGTTGGTGCTTTGAGCCCAAGTCATTAAATTTAGTGCAGCTAAATCGAGAAAAGACATTAGTTGTGACGAGCACCTCATGTTTTACAGTAGGTAAATCATTCATAAAATTTATTGTTTTGATAGTCAGTTCTACTCGGGGACTAATTTCTGTTATTGTCACCCTATGTGAGTGCATTAGTCAATCCTTACGACCAGTGTGACTTGTGGATGAGGCAGTCAGGCACTCAACGAGTGTCGC
>NW_007492408.1:0-278 GCF_000475195.1 Diaphorina citri
TTTTAAACGCATATTCACTAGAATCAACAGAATGGAACGATCCATTAACTAAAAAAACTTTTATTTTTATCACTGGATAACCAAGAACAACTCCATAATTAATTTGATTCATTATTCCTTTTTCAATTGCAGGAATAAATTCTTTTGGTATTGATCCTCCTATTATTTCCGATTTAAAAATAAAATTTTCTTTGTTTTCTAAAGAAATTGGTTCAATTCTAATAACTACATGCCCATACTGTCCTTTTCCTCCTGATTGCTTTATATATTTTCCTTCT
>NW_007492409.1:0-278 GCF_000475195.1 Diaphorina citri
TTTCTAAGTAGGTAAATCATCCCTGCATTAATTTATTCTTTCAGACAGATAGTTTGGTCCAAGACCTCATAGGCAGACGTTCCAGTATCAGGTGCTGGACAGTGGCCAAAGTCCCTCTATACATTATAAAACACAACACAAAACAGAAAAGGTATTCTAATTGCCTAATTTAAAAGAGAAAATAAATTAATATAATTTGACTTCTTCTTCTTCTTCTTCTTCTTCTTCTTCTTCTTCTTCTTCTTCTTCTTCTTCTTCTTCTTCTTCTTCTTAGCCTT